>NC_057725.1:68731542-68750870 GCF_004010195.1 Chiloscyllium plagiosum | reverse complement strand
GAGAGAGGGGAGGCGGAAGGAAAGGGGGACTGAGAGAGGGAAGGAGGGAAGAAGGTCACGAGGACAGGCAGCAAGATGAAAGGAGGGAGGAATGGAGGGAAGGGGGAATTGAGGGAGCTGATGGAGAAAAGACAGGAAATAGGGCGGGAGGGAGGGAGGGCAAGCTCCCTGAGATGTGGGTTGAGGGATAGAAGACAGAAGGGTCAGAGCTGACATGGGAATGAGGGGCAGAGTTCGGGAGGCAAAGCCGCCTCAGAGTCTGGTCTTGGCTGGTTGGCAGGATGGTGGAGCCGGGCAGCTACTGAGCGTCAGCCTGTCGAAGGAGAGGGGCAGGAGACTGGGTGCACTGTGGTCTATTTAACCATCTCTCACTGGGGTAGGGGACAGTGGCTTGTGGCTAATAGGGGGACAGGATGTACTGGGACCAACCTCACAGCATTGCAGTGTACAGAGGAGGAGAGGTGAGAGGGATGAGGTGAGTGACGACTGAGTAACAATGTCTCACCTGACAAAATGAGCAAGTGCTGGCATTGGGAGTTCAGTGTGGAGGATGGACCTCACTGAGGTGAGGGGATAGGGAATTGGGAGTGTCTCCTCACTCTGGGACAGTTTTGCTGACTTGCTGATCCCTGTTTTCCTGTGTTGTTTGCTGTCTCCAGCTCCAGTCTCGATTCCGGGAGCAGATTCCACCAGCACAGCCCTGGATTCCCCATCCCATCAGTACACTGTCTGTCGTCTGTGCTGTCAACAGTAAGAAAAAGGTGACTGCTCCAGGTTACTGCCACTTCACCTGATCTCTCTGTCCTGCTCTCTCAATCAATGTTTATTCCAGACTCTGGTGTCTAATCTATTAGAATCATAGCTAATATGGTGTCTGGATTAGTACTGAGCCATTCTAGAAGCTTCCACAACCATGCGGGTGAATTGACTGACCTGTATTTGTTACGTTTACCTTTAAACCCTCTCGTTTTGAACGAGAATGTAACACTTTGAATTCATAGATGCCAGCAGCCATCCCATTAAAGGGAATATGCAAAATCCGCAGGGTGATCCTGTCCTTTCCAGACTGATGACTTATTAACATTTAAAATACAAGCAACATCATAAAATGTTGATGATTTGGGCATATTTGCATAGGTGTTTGCTTTGTGTGAAGTTTGCACTTTACAGCAGTAATGATAATAGGGTATCTAGCACTGAGTGTTCCATAAAATCCAGAGATTGCAATAGGCACTATATCAATGTAACTCCTTTCCCTGCTGCTGGACGTTATAGCTGCACCTTCCTTTGACACCTCTTTGTCTCCATTTGCAGGCTGCATTGTTTGATGCGGTCAACTATCGTTGGGGGCTGAACTCCACTCCGGGACAGAAATACGGTATGGTTTGTGGGTCATACTTCCTGAAGTAAAGGGGACAACCTCTCATTGAAGTAACTGATTCCTGGGAAAGTGCTGGGATATGAGCTTGCTCCTCACCTCCTGTAGGAATTAAGTACTCATTCAGGGACCACTGGAGGTTAAAGTCATTTTCAACAGCGGTACAGAGTATCAGAACCCAGCACTCCCTGATACACAGCCCCAGGTTAGATACAGAATAAAGCTCTATCTACCCTGTCCCTATCAACCACTCCGAGGACAGGCAGCACAGGGTTGGATACAGTGTAAAGCTCACTCTACTCTTTTTAAACAGAAATTCCTCATGGCAGGGATAGCACAGGGTTCTAATAGAATAGAATCCCGACAGTGTGGAAGCAGGCCATTTGGCCCATCAAGACCGTGGGTGGCACGGTGGCACAGTGGTTAGCGTTGCTGCCTCACAGTGCCAGAGACCCGGGTTCAATTCCAGCCTCGGGTGACTGACTGTGTGGTGTTTGCACGTTCTCCCCGTGTCTGCGTGGGTTTCCTCCGGGTGCTCTGGTTTCTTGCCACAGTCCAAAGATGTGCGTGTCAGGTGAATTGGCCATGCTAAGTGTTAGGTGAAGGGGTAAATGTAGGGTATGGGTGGGTCAGTGTGGAATTGTGGGCCGCAGGGCCTGTTTCCACACTGTAAGTAATCTAAGACCCTCTGAAGTGCATCCCACCCAGACACACTCCACAGTCCTAACCCTGTAACTCTACATTTCCCATGGCTAATCCATCTATCCTGCACATTCTTGGACACAATGAGCAATTTAGCATGGCCAATCCACTAACTGACCCTTGTCAGCTCTTTTCTCTCCTTATAGATGCTGCCAGACCTGCTGAGATTTTCCAGCATTTCCTCTTTTGGTTCCACCTAAATGCACATCTCTTTGGACTGTGGGAGGAAACTGGAGCACCCAGAGGAAACCCACGCAAACTCGGGGAGAATGTGCAAACTCCACACAGACCCCACGCAGACACGGGGAGAATGTGCAAACTCCACACAGACAGTCGTCCGAGGATGGATTCGAACCCGAGTCCCTGACGCTGTGAGGCAGCAGCGCTAACCACTGAGCCACTGTCACCCCAGGAGTTAAGCTTTCATGTTGAGCACCCTTCAATCAATTCTCCTTCTATTTGCAGAAATCAGCAGATATCAGACACAGCTCCTTCTTAGAAAATGGTACTTTTCATCAACCTGCCTGACATGGTATGACAGGAGAGTGTAACGGAGATTTCTCAGGATGGGCTGCAGAGTTTCAAGTATAAAGAGAGATTGGAAAAACTGGGGTGTTTTCTTTGGAGCAGAACAGACTGAGAGGGGATATGATGGAGATTTATAAAATTAGGAGGAGCATAAACAGAAAGAAACTTGTCCCTTTGATGAGGGGATCAATGGCCTGGAGGCCTAGATTTAAGACAAGGGGTAAAGGTTTTAAAGGCAATGTGAAGGAAAAACGTTTCACTCAGAGGGAGGTGGATATCAGGAAATCACTGCTTGTAAGGATGGTAGACACAGAAACCCTCATTACACTTAAGAAATATTTAGATGTGCACTTGTGAAACCAAGGCATACAAAGCTATAGGCCAAATGCTGGAAAATAGGATTAGATTAGTCAGCTGGTTGTTTTTGACTAACATGGATATGATGGGTCAAAGGCCCTTTTCTTGTGTTATCGATGATTTTATGACTTCCGAGGCAGGTGGGACTTTCAGAAGATGTTTGAGAAAGTTACCACACGTTGGCTGACTTAATAACATTAGAGTCCAAGGCGTTGGGGGTAAAATCGCAATATCCTCTCAGAGATGACTGGTGATAGTTTAACTTAAGGGTCATCAGGCCTTAGGTAAGGGGAAAGGTTGAAGAGGGTGACCTTAGCCAATGTGAGAATTGAGTCTATGCTGTTGGCGTCACTCTGCAAACCGGCTGTTCAACCAACCGATTTCATTTTATTTTATTTATTTATTATCACGTGTACCTAAGTACAGTGAAAAGCTTTGTTTACAAGCAGCACAGGCAGATCGTAGTAGGCATGGACATAAGATTAGAGGGTGAAAAAAAACTTAGAGACATACAGGTTACCTTGCACAGGGCGTGGGCTGGGAAAGATTAACATGAGCAAGATCAGCATTATTTGAAGTTAGAGAGTCTATTCATCAGTCTGATAATGGGTAGGAAGGAGTTGTTCCTGAACCTACTGGTGCATGTGTTCAAGCTGCTGTATCTTCTGCCTGATGGAAGAGATTGTAGGAGAGCATTACCAGGGTGCGATGGGTCTTTGACGATGTTGGCAGCCTCTCCGTGGCAACGAGCTGTGATTATGGAGTCCATGGTTGGAGGATTCGCTTCCATGATTGTCTGGGCTATGCACACAACCTTCTGTAGTTTCTTACAGTCCTGGGCAGAGCAGTAGCCTTACCAGGCCATTATGCACCCAGACAGGTGGTGCATCTGTAAAGGTTAGTGAGGGTCCTTATGGACATGTTATATTTCCTGAGCCACCTGAGGAAGCAGAGCGTTGTTGTGCCTCCTTGACCGTTGCGTGAGTCCAGGACAGATTGTTGGCTATTGTCACTCCGAGGAACTTGATGCTCTCCGCCCTCTCATCCTCAGCTCCGTTGATGTAGATGGGGGTGTGTTCGCCTCCTTTCTTTCTGAAGTCAATGATCAGTTCTTTAGTTTGATGTTGAGAGGTTGTTCTCATTGCACTACATGACCAAGCCCCCTCTCTCCTTTCTGCATTCTGACTCGTCATTGTTAGATATCCATCCTACCACTGTGGTGTGATCAGCAAACTTGTCGACAGCATTCATTCGGAACTTGGCAGCACTGTTACGGGTGGACAGGGAGTACAGTAAGTGGCTGAGGTCACATCTTTGGTCACTTCAGTGGTGAGGGTTATCATGGAGGAGGTGCTGTTGTCTATCTTTACTGATTGTGGTCCATGGGACAGAAAGCTATAGATCCCGTTGCAGAGGGCAGAGCCAACGTTAAAGTGTCGGAGTTTCGAGATCAGTCTGGAGGGGGTAATGGTTTTGAAGGCGGAGCTGTATTCGATGAGCAGGAGTCTGACATAGGTGTCCTCGTTGTTCAGATGTTCCAGGGATGAGTGCAGGGTGAGGGAATGGTGTCCACTCTGGACCTGTTACATCGGTAGGCAAATTGTAAGGCTGGGAGACTAGAGTTGATGTGGGCCATGACCAGCCTCTTGAAGCACTTCATGATTATTCAGGTCAGAGCCACTGGATGGTAGTCATTAAGGCACATTGCATGTGCTTCCTTAGGTACTGAGGTGATGGTGGTCTTCTTGGAGCAGGGGAGTCTTCGGCTTGTAGGAGGGAGAGGTTGAATACCTCAGCCAGTTGGTCCACACAGGATCTAAGTGCTCAGTTGTGGACTCTATCCGGGCCTGTTGCTTTCCTTGGGTTGCCTCCTAGGAAGACCAAGCTGATGTCTGCAGCAGTGACATTGGGCACAGGTGCATCCAGGGCAGGTGACACCATGCCACTGGCATTCTGCTCAAACTGAGCATAGAAAGCATTGAGCGCATCAGGGAGGAATGTGTCTTTGTCCACTATCTTTCTCTGCTTCATGTTGTATCCCGTAATGTTGCTTAGGCCTTGCCACAGATGGCAGAATTCGGTTAGGTTGGTTTGGGCCTCTGAAGTGGTCTGGTACTGCTTCTTGGCATTTCTGATGTCTTTACGAAGGTCATATCTGGAAATCTTATATAGATCTGTGTCATCCGACTTAAACCCTGCATATCTGGTCTTCAGTAGAGAGTGGATTTCATGGTTTGTCCAAGGTTTACAGTTGGGGAACACTCGGATTGACTTCTTTGGTGCACAGTCTTCCACGCGTTTGCTAATGAAGGTGGTGGCGTACTCATCGAGGTTTTCCGCTGAGTACTTGAATACGGTCCAGTCCACTGATTCCAACAATCCCAGAGATGGTCTTGCGTACCAGCATTGCACTTCTTTTTGTGAAAGGCCCTTCCATTTCGGCTTCTGCCTGTAAGCTGGGAGGAGGAACACAGTGCTGTGATCTGCTTTTCCGACTTGTGGGTGGGGGATGGAATGGTGGCTGTGTAGCAGTGATCCAGGATGTTCGGTCAGGACAGGAGAAGTGTTGCTGGTGCTTTTGCAGCACCCTGTTGAGGTTAGCTTGGTTGAAGTTGCTGGCTACAATGAATAGGCCCTTGGGGAACTTGGTCTCTAGAGTGTTTGTGATGGTGTAAATTTTGTCCAGGGCACTCTTCACATCTACATGGGTTGGTATGTAGACTACTGTCAGGATAACGGAGGTAAACCCGCGCAGCAGATAGTAGGGACGGTCACTGTATGGTATTTTAGGTCTGGGGAGCAATGGATAGCCAGAATCACTACGTCCGAGCACCAAGAGGCGTTGGCCAGGAAGCATATCCCACTGATCTTCGCTTTACCCGAGGACGCCATGCGGGTGTATGGAGAACCCGTTAGCTTGTAGGATGCAGTCAGGAATGACAGATGAGTCAAGTCTCCATGAAGCAGAGCACACGACAATCCCTCAGTTCCTACTCAGTCTTGAATTGAGCTGTTTGATCCATATTTGATTAGATTAGATTAGATTCCCTACAGTGTGGAAGCAGGCCCTTCGGCCCAACCAGTCCACACCGACCCTCCGAAGAGTAACCAACCCAGACCCATTTCCCCCTGACTAATGCACCTAACTCTATGGGCAATTTAGCATGGCCAATTCACCTGACCTGCACATCTTTGTGACTGTGGGAGGAAACCGGAGCACCCGGAGGAAACCCACTCAGACACGGGGAGAATGTGCAAACTCCACACAGACAGTCACCCGAGGTTGGAATTGAACCTGGGAGTCTGGTGCTGTGAGGCAGCAGTGCTAACCACTAGGCCACCGTGCCACCCAATTTGCGTAGATTGAGAATGGACTAACTAATAAAAGACAGAGAGTTGGGATTAGGGGGCATTTTCAGAACGGTTTCTTGTAACTAGTGAGGTGCCACAAGGCCCCGCCCCCTCAGTGCTCGGGCCAGTCTGCTTTACAGTATACGTGTGATTGACTTGGATGAGGAGAGTGAATGTAGTATTGCCAAGTTTGCGGATGGCACAGAAATAACTGGGAATGAAATGGAGATACAAAGGATGAAGACAGGTTGTGTTAGTGGACCAATATTTAATAAAAAGAATATAACGTGGGGAAATGTGTATTTAATAAAAAGAATATAACGTGGGGAAATGTGTGGATATACACTTTGGCAGGAAGCATAGAGGAACTGAATGTTACTTAAGTGAAGAAATCGTGCGGAAAGTTGCAGAACAGTGGGATTTGGGAGTCCTCATGCACAAATCTCAAAAAAAATCTAGCATCCAAATTCAGAGGTCAATAGGGAAGGCAAAAGGAATGGTGGCCTTTATTTCAAAGGGAATATAAATGTAGGGAGGTTTTGCCAAAACTATACAGGGCACTAGTCAGACCACAGCTAGAATACTGTGAACAATTTTGGGTCCCTAAAGATTTACTGGCATTGGAGGCAGTCCAGAGGAGGTTCAGTAGAGCAGTTGGAGGGACTGTCTTATGAGGAGAGGTTGAGTAAGTTGGGCCTATACTCATTGGAATGTAGGAGAATGAGAGGCGACTTTATTCAAACATCAAGATGCTTTCTCTTGTGGGAGAGTCAAGGACCACAGGGAATAATCTCAGAATAAAGGGTTACATGTTTAGGACAGAGATGAAGAGAAAGCTTATTCTCTGAGGGTTGTGAATCTGTGAACGATTTTACCACAGAGGGATGCTGAGGGTGAGTATTAAGTGTATTCAAGGCTAGGAGGGACAGATTTTTAATCAGTAAGGGAATCAAGAATTATGTGGAAAACAATTACGTGGAAAGTGGAGTTGAGGATTATTAGATCAGCCATGATCTCATTGAATGGTGGAGCAGGCTGGATGGGCTGCTCTTATATCTTATGTGACATAAAATGTAGATACATAGTCAGTTCTCTACCAGGCCACAGGGTAACTGTGTCTCTGTCTCTCTCGATCTCAGACCAGTTCACATGGGACACTCACTGCACTGACTGTCGATTGGCCACCAGGAGCCCTCAGAGGCGAACTTCGTTCACACGCCACGTCCTCCCAGTCAGCATCGTAGACCGACAGCAACCTCAGGAACCCACACCCCCTATCAAACAGCACCCAGCTCCTTTTGATGACAAGCTGGAGTGCAGAGATACGTTGGCCCAGAGCCTGACCCCATACAGCTGGAAGTTAGGTGAGGCGGTGCTTTGTTTAACAGCTAATGCCGGGGACAGTTATAATGTTGAACAGGTAAAGGTGTACATGGTCAAGGCGTTTGACTAACTGGGTAGGGAGTCTGCTCATAATGCGCTGTCTAATGTCCTCTTTGCTGGAAAGGTGTTCATGGAGTTGGCCTAATTGTGCCTCCAGCAGCAGAAGTCTCACCCAGGGCAAAACACAGCTGAAAGATGGTGGTGAGGTTGGGCTGGTTTATTTGAGAAACTAAGGCTGAAGAAGATCGTGACACAAAGTTTTGGAACTCCAGAGGCTGTGTTTACGGAAGGGTGGATATTGCATTCAAGCGAAACAGTCAGCTGTCACAGAGAGGGACTGACTAAGGAGCAGAAATTTGACCATTGAGCTCACTGAGCCTGCTCTGCCATTCAATCATGGCTGATAGGTTTCTCAGCCCCAGTCACCCGCTTTCTCCCCGTAATCTGTCATCCCCTTGACAATCAAGAACCTACTTATCTCTGCCTTAAATATACTCAATGAGCTGGCCTCCACAGCCTTCTGTGGCAGTGAATTCCATAAATTCACCACTCTCTGGCTGAAGATGCTTTTCCTCATTTCTATTCTAAAGGGTCTTCCCTTTACTCTGAGGCTGTGCCCTCAGGTCCTAGTCTCTCCTGCTAATTAAAACATCTTCCCAATGTCGATTCTGTCCAGGCTGTTCAATGTTCTGAAAGTTTCAATCAGATCCCCCCTTTTCCTTCTAAATTCCATTGAGTATAGACCCAGAGACCTCAAACATTCCTCATATGTTAAGCCTTTCACCCCTGGGATCATTCTCACGAACCTCCTCTGGACCCGCTCCAGGGCCAGTACACCTTTCCTGAGGGATAGGGCCCAAAATGACTCTCAGCTTATAGAATCACTAACATTACAGACGTTAATTATTTGGCTAAAAGTGAATCAAAGCCCAGAATGTGTATTTGATGGATGTGGAGAGAGATGTTATCGAGAGCACTGTCTCTAGAGCGGTACTCTGTCAGAGAACGAGAGAAGCAGCCCATAGGAGTAATCGGACAGAAGATGATATTTGACATACACTGTGGAAATAAAGGTCAGAGATTCACAATGTAGCCTGATCATTGATAAGCTGCTAAAGTGTTTCCTGTTGTAGAAACCTTGAACTCTCATTCCCTTCAACGAAATGAGAGTGAGCCGAGTGAGTGAATCCAGTAAAAGTGTTCCAATAAAAACTGAAAGAACAATGGATGCTGGAAATCAAATAAAAAACAGAAATTGTTGGAAAAGCTCAACAGGTCTGGCATCATCTATGGAGAGAAATCAGAGTTAAAGTTTCGGGTCCAGCAACGCTTCTTCCGAATGGGGTACAGTATTCCAGTGTAAAGTGCAGATAGTTTCGGTTTCAATCTGACGACACATACTGTTACTTTGAACCTTGCTAAAGTATATTCTAGGTGACAAGCTCAACAGTAATTTTATGGCTCTCTCTATAGCACAGGCTAGACAATACTGTGTTCTGCTTACCTTATGAATTAGTGTTTAAACACATTCATAGAATCATAGAGTTAGAGAGAAGTGCAGCACAGAAACAGATCCTTTTGTCCAACACGTCCATGCCGACTAATATCCCAACCTAATCTAGTCCCATTTGCCAGCACTTGACAAACTATCTCTCTAAACCCTCCCTATTCATATACCCATCCAGATCCCTTTTAAATGTTGAAATCGTACCAGCCTCCACCACTTCCTCTAGCAGCCCATTGCACACACGTACCACCCTCTGCGTGAAAAAGTTGCCCCTTAGGTCACTTTTATATCTTTCCCCTCTCACCCTGAACCTATGCCCTCTAGTTCTGGACTTCCCCCACACCAGAGAAGAGACTTTGTCTATTTATCCTATCCATACCCCTCATGATTTTGTAAACCTCTATAAGGTCACCCCTCAGCCTCCGATGCTCCAGGGAAAACAGCCCCAGCTTATTCAACCTCTCCCTATAGCTCAAATCCTCCAACCCTGGCAACATCCTTGTAAATCTTTTCTGAACCCTTTCATGTCTTACAACATCTTTCCAATAGGAAGGAGACCAGAATTGCATACAATATCGAAAAGTGGCCTAACCAATGTCCTGTGCAGCCACAACATGACCTCCCAACTCCTGTACTCAATACTCTAATGAATAAAGGAAAGCATACCAAACGCCTTCTTCACTATCCTATCTGCCTGCGACTCCACTTTCAAGGAACTATAAACCTACACTCCAAGGTCTCTTTCTTCAGCAACACTCCCTAGGACCTTACGATTAAGTGTATAAGTCCTGCTCTGATTTGCTTTTCCAAAATGCAGCATCTCGCATTTACCTAAATTAAATTCCATCTGTCACTCCTCAGCCCATTGGCCCATCTGATCACAATACCATTGTAATCTGAGGTAACCTTCTTCGCTGTCCACTACACCTCCAAATTTGGTGTCATCTTCAAACTTACTAACTATACCTCACATCAAAATCATTGATATAAATGACGAAAAGTAGAGGACCCAGCACCAATCTTTGTGGTCACAGACCTCCAGTCTGAAAAGCAACCCTCCACCCACCCTCTATCTTCTACCTTCGAGCCAGTTCTGTATCCAAATTGCTTTTTCTCCCTGTATTCCATGAGATCTAACCTTGCTAATCAGTTTCCCATGGGGAACATTATCAAATACCTTAGTAGTCTATATAGATCACGCCTACCACTCTGCCCTCCTCAATCCACTTTGTTACTTCTTCAAAAGACTCAATCAAGTTTGTAAGACATGATCTTCCACGGACAAAGCCATGTTGACTATCCCGAATCAGTCCCTGCCTTTCCAAATGCATCTAAATCCTGTCCCTCAGGACTCCCTCCGACAACTTGCCCACCACCAATGTCAGGCTCACTGGTCTATAATTCCCTGGCTTTTCCTTACCACCTTTCTTAAACAGTGGCACCACGTTAGCCAACCTCTAGTCTTCCGGCACCTCACCTGTGACTATCAATGATACAAATATCTCAGTAAGAGGCCCAGCAATCACTTCTCTATCTTTCCATAGAGTTCTAGGGTACACCTGATCAGGTCCTGGGGATTTATCCACTTTTATGCATTTCAAGACATCCAGCACACCCTCCTCTGTAATATGGACACTTTCCAAGATGTCACCATCTATTTCCCTACATTCTATATCTTCCATGTCCTTCTCCACAGTAAACACTGATGCAAAATACTCGTTTAGTATCTCCCCCATCTCCTGTGGTTCCTTGCTGATTTTTGAGGGACCCTATTCTCTCCCTAGTTACCCTTTGTCCTTAATATATTTGTAAAATCCCTCTGAATTCTTCTTAACCCTATTTGCCAAAGCCAACTCATGTTCCCTTTTTGCCCTCTCCATATCTCTCTTAAGTATACTCCTACTGCCTTTACACTATTCTAAGGATTCACTTGATCTCTCCTGTCTATACCTGACATATGCTTCCTTCTTTTTCTTAACCAAAACCTCAATTTCTTTAGTCATCCAGCATTCCCTATACCTATCAGCCTTTCCTTTCACCCTAAGAGGAATATACTTTCTCTGGACTCTCGTTATCTCATTTCTGAAGGCTTCCCATTTTCCAGCCATTCCTTTACCTGCAAGCATCTGTTCCCAATCAACTTTTGAAAATTCTTGCTGAAAATGTGTTGCTGGAAAAGCGCAGCAGGTCAGGCAGCATCCAAGGAGCAGGAGAATCGACGTTTCGGACATGACCCCAGTCCCTCCTCCCTACCTTTTATCTTAGCCTGCTTGGCACACTTTCCTCATTTCTGAAGAAGGGCTCATGCCCGAAACGTCGATTCTCCTGCTCCTTGGATGCTGCCTGACCTGCTGCAATTTTCCAGCAACACATTTTCAGCTCTGATCTCCAGCATCTGCAGTCCTCACTTTCTCCTTTTGAAAATTCTTGCCTTATACCTTCAAAATTGGCCTTTCTCCAATTTAGTACTTCAAGTTTTAGATCTGGTCTATCCTTTTCCATCACAATTTTAAAACTAATAGAATTATGGTCACTGGCCCCAAAATGCTCCCCACTCACACCTCCGTCACCTGCTCTGCCTTATTTCCCAAGAGTAGGTCAAGTTTTGCACCTCCTCTAGTAGTTGCATCCACATACTGAATCAGAAAAGTTTCCTGTACACACTTAACAAATTCCTCTCCATTTAAACCATTAAAGTGATTGCTGGGCCTCTTACTGAGATATTTGTATAGCCACTTTGAGGTGCTGGAAGACTGGAGGTTGACTAACGTGGGTGCCACTGTTTAAGAAAGGTGGTAAGGACAAGCCAGGAACTATAGACCAATGAGCCTGATAGTGGGCAAGTTGTTGGAGGGAATCCTGAGGGACAGGATATACATGTGCTTGGTAGGGCAAGGACTGATTAGGAATAGTCAACATGGCTTTATGTGGGAAATCATATTTCACAAACTTGATTGAGGTTTTTGAAGAGGTAACAAAGAGGATTAATGAGGGCAGAGCAGTAGATGTGATCTATACGGACTTCAGTACGGCGTTCAACAAGGTTCCCCATGGGAGACTGGTGAGCATTGGCCTTTCTCCAATTTAGTACTTCAAGTTTTAGATCTGGTCTATCCTTTTCCATCACAATTTTAAAACTAATAGAATTATGGTCACTGGCCCCAAAGTGCTCCCCCACTGACATCTCAGTCACCTGCCCTGCCTTACTTCCCAAGAGTAGGTCAAGTTTTGCACTTTCTCTAGTAGGTACATCCACATACTGATTCAGAAAAATCACTTAACCAATTCCTCTCCATCTAAACCCGTAACCACCCTATTATTCTTACAGACGACTGAGATCTCCTTACAAATTTGTTTCTCAATTTCCCGCTGACTATTAGGGGATCTATAATATACTCCCAATAATGTGATCATCCCTTTCTTATTTCTCAGTTCCACCCAAATAACTACCCTGGATGTATTCCCAGGAATATTGGACAAAGTCTTGTTTGTTTAAGCCTGATCTCTGGCAAAATACAAAAGAAGAGAAGTTGACTCCTGAAATGGGAGGCATGAAACAGATAGAGTTTGGTGCTGGTCAGAAGGTCATGATGAGGTGGGGGAGGGGATGAGTTGAAGGTGGTGATTGAAGTTGTTGTGAAAAGACCAGCTACAGTCACACACTCAGTGAAGACCAGAGAGAGAGAGAGACTCTCTGTCAACGCCACCTGGATCACTTGCCGAAAGAGGAAATCTGACAAAGGGAGAACAGAGAAGCTCCCTGACCATCCAAAATCCTGCCACAACCTAAAGGGAAATTCAGAAAGAAATTGAAAACTGTCTGGTATTACAGACCTAGTCAGGGTCTTTGGTTAAAATAAAACCAATGTCACAGTCCCAATGGCTAAGTAGATTGGGTAGTTAAAATCAAAGCTCAGAATCCATATTTTAAAAGATATTGAGAGAGCAGAGTCAAGTTCATGGGAATAACAGGTAATACTTGGATAGAAACCAAATAAGTTAATTGAGTATACGTAGCAGAGAAGAAGAAAAACACTATTTCCTTTTTTGTTTATGTTTACTCTGGCAATATCAATCATACATGCTTCAGTTGTGATTATAGTAACAACTAGTTTGCATCCCAACCTGTTGAATTTAAGGCACGGTTAATGTTGGCTTAGTCCTATCATATTTTGGGAAATTACATACTTTTTCACATTTTAATGTGCATGTTTTTCTTTAAGTGGGGAGGCGCTGTAGTGTACAGTCCTCTCTGCTGCTGTTTTCTTCACTGAGAAATGAAAGTTATTCAAGGATAGCAGCTGATGACTGAGCAAGTGTTAGTTCTACCCAGTGTGGTATACAACACTACTCATCCATTCATTCTCCTGCCATAGACTGGGACTCTACAACTATATCTGGAGAGATACAAATCAAGATGAAGGTTCACTGATTCTCAAAGGGAAACCAAGTAAAAATTCAAAATTCTCTTCCATTGTAAATGCACAAAAATGGCAATGATGTGTAACCTTTTCTCATTTCCCCAGGTGGTTTGTCCTTGACCTGTTCTTCCTCCACGTCTGCAATAAGTTCCCAACGGTAGGTATCTGTACATAGATAATGTACACACACACGGACACTTTCATCCTCATTATCAAATTCCTTGATGGCCTTACAGCCCGGTGATCTCCTCAAGCCTAAAACTGTGCTGCTGCAGTGCTGGTGTCCGGTACAATCTGTAGTGTTTTGTAAATTGTACGGCGCATTCTGAACCCTTGAGGCTACCGATACAGGAATGTACGAGCAGAGGCAGTTTACTGGGAGGACATAATAAGGGTTTGAATTTAAACCAGTCTCTTGCTGAAGACAGAACTGTTTCTGTCCCAAGAACTTCACTGACTGTTAGGGTGAAAAATAAGCAACATGGCCATCAGATATGAAAACTCCAGAAGCTGTTTTAGACGAGGTTTTACACCAGAGGGTTAGACACACCACAGCCATTCAGAGATTTGCACAAGTTCCTCTGCGGTTTGAGTGACAGACATGTTTGCACAGTCTATATACACTGATGTTACAATGAGTGAGGGGGTGGGGGGGAGGGGGAACTGTCCCGGAGATGAGACACTGGCCTGAGGTCGGGGTGGGGAAGGCACTGTCCAGATTATATCCCAGGGTGAGTTGGTGGGTGCAGTGGGAGCTCACTGTGGGAGTAGGGGATCAGTATGGAGGTGGAGGTGGAGGGTTGGGAATGGGTGTGGGGTCGGGAGTTTGCTGAGGGGTGGGGACACGGACTCACTGTTGGGGTGCGAGGACTCAGTGTGCGTTGGGGTCCTCTGGCCACAGTGTTCCTTTTAGTGTGTAATGTTCCTTAGCCATGACTTTGTTCCTGTGCAGACCTCAAAGTACCTGGTTGACCTCGAAATCGAGATCTCTGAGATCTATCAGCCGGCCGACTTGTCGATCTGCAGCTCCTCAGCTGGGGGATACACACAATGTGAGGCTTTGGGCACTTCCAAATGCACCGGCTAATAGCTCTAGAGTAATACAGATGCCTGACATCAAACGCAAGTCAGAATTGTCTACAGAACCAGGTACTGTGACTGACTGAAGCAGAGAGAGCTCAGCTTCAGGAGCAACGGGACTCAGTTAGTTATGGGAATGGGAAGTACAGAGCATCAACCAGAGAGTGGACTACACTAGACCTGGTCTTGTCCAACAAGATATGTTTAATTATTGACCATTTGTGAAAATGCCCTAGGTAGCAGTGACCATAACATAATTGAATTTTGCATAATGTTTAAAGGGCAGAAGTGTTGGTCTGAGACTAATATTGTAAATTTAAAATAGGACAGTTATGAGAGCATGAAAGCAGAACTCACAAAAGTAAACTGACAATTTAGGCTAAAGGATAGATCAATACCTTGAAAAGTGTGAAAATAGATAAGTCCCCTGGGCCAGATGAGATTTATTCTAGGACTCTCTGGGAAGCCAAGGAGGAGATTGCAGAGCCTTTGACTTTGACCTTTATGTCGTCATGTCTACAGGAATAGTGCCAGAAGACTGGAGGATGGCAAATGTCTCCTTGTTCAAGAAGGGGAGTAGAGACAACCCTGGTAATTATAGACCTGTGAGCCTCACTTTGGTTGTGGGTAAAGTGTTGGAAAAGGTTATAGGAGATAGGATTTATAATCATCTAAAAAGGAAGAAGTTGATTAGGGATAGTCAACACAGTTTTGTGAAGGGTAAGTCGTGCCTCAAAAACTGTATTGAGTTCTTTGAGAAGGTGACCAAACAGGTGGATGAGTCTAAAGCGGTTGATGTGGTGCATATGGATTTCAGGAAGGCGTTTGATAAGGTTCCCCTCCGTAGGCTATTGCACAAAATACGGAGGCATGGGATTGAGGGTGATTTGGCGGTTTGGATCTGAAATTGGCTAGCTGAAAGAAGACAGAGGGTGGTGGTTGATGGGAAATGTTCATCCTGGAGTTCAGTTACTAGTGGTGTACCACAAGGATCTGTTTTGGTTCCACTGCTGTTTGACATTTTAGTAAATGACCTGGATGAAGGTGTAGAAGGATGGGTTCATATATTTGCAGATGAAACTAAGGTTGGTGGAGTTGTATATAGTGCCGAAGGCTGTTGTAGGTTACAGTGGGATGTAGATGAGCTGTAGAGCTGGACTGAGAGGTGACAAATGGAGTCTAATGCGGAAAAGTGTGCGGTGATTCACTTTGGAAGAAGCAACAGGAATACAGAGTACTGGGCTAATGGGAAGATTCTTGGTAGTGTAGATGAGCAGAGAGATCTTGGTGTCCATGTGCGTAAATTGCTGAAAGTCAGGTTGATAGGGTTGTGAAGAAGACATGGTGTTTTGGCTTTTATTGGTAGAGGGATTGTGTTTCAGAGCCATGAGGTCATGTCACAGCTGTATAAAACTCTTGTGTGGCCACACTTGGAGTATTGCGTGCACTTCTGATCACAACATTATGGGAAGGATGTGGAAACTTTGGAAAGAGTGCAGAGGAGATTTACTCGGATGCTGCCTGGTATGGGAGGATGGTCTTATGAGGAAGGGTTGAGGGATTTGAGGCTGTTTTCATGAGAAAGTAGAAGATTGAGAGGTGACTTAATTGAGACATATAAGATAATCAGAGGATGGACAGTGAGAGCCTTGGGATGCAATAGTTGGGCAAAGGTGATGGTGATAGGTCAGTGTGAAGTGTGGAGTGGACAGATGGGAAGGATGGTGGACAGGTAGATCAGGTCAAGAGGACGGATCTGAGTCGGGGCTTGGATCTGGGCTGGGGTGGGGAGAGGGGAGATTTGGTAACTGGTGAATTCAATGTTCATGCTATGTGGTTGTAGGATCCCAAGGTTAGAGGGTGCTGGTGGAGAAAAGATATTGGTAGTTGAGATTATGTGATCAGAATGTGAAAATGGCAGACAATGTGTCTAACTACCAGATTTGAAAGGACAGTAACTGGGATGGAGGGGGGGTGCAGAGGGGAGAGGACATGATAACAGAACATAACACGCTAAAAGAAAGGGAAGAATTGGGAGTTGGTTCACAATTTGAAGGTGTTGAACTCAGTATTAAGTCCAGAAGGCTGTAAGGTGCCTAGTCTGAAGATGAGATGTTGTTCCTCCAGTGTATGCTGTGATTTACCAGAGCACTGCGGCATGCTGGGGACAGATATGTGGGTATGTGAGCAGGAAGCTGTGTTAAACTGACCGGCTAGAGAATGATGTTTCCTCTTATGGGACAACCTGGAACTAGAGGTTATTGTTTAAAAATTAGGAGGTGTCCATTTAAAATAGAGATGAGGAAACGATTTCTTTCTCTAAGAGTCTTTGGAATTCCCTTCCTCAAATTGCAGTGGATGCAGAATCTTTAAATATTTTTAAGGCTGAGCTAGATAGATGATTGGTTACCAAGAAGATGTACCATTATTGGGGGAATCACAGGAATGTAGAATTGAGGTTAAAATGAGATCAGCCATGGTCTTATTGAATGGGAGAGCAAATCCAAGGGGCTGAGTAGTCGATTCTTGTTCCTTGTTTGCATGGTGAGGTATGCACAGAAAACTTATTCTTTTTAAAAGGGTTTATTTTTCTCAGCTGTAGAACAGTAATCAGATGTTACGTTTTACCTTTTGAATCTCGTTCTAGCTACAGATTACCTCCGGTCGGAGGAGACATCCTGGCTAGCAGACAGCACTGAGACACAGACGATGAGTGTGATAACAGAGGTAGCCTCCAGGTAGGTGAACAAATCAAATGATTACCGTGCTCCCCATTACATGGCTTTTTTCCCTGCACAGTCCAGGCTATTGTGCAAGTTTGGTGCCAGGGATTCTTTCCTGTCGTCCCTCGCATTGTTATGATGTTCAGTTCAGAAGCACTGCAGAGTGATTTACAAACATGGGTGACCATTTTCGTTTGAGCAATCTTCCACCCAGACATGTCCATTTCAGGGCCCTTCCTCTGCCAGGCCTGAGGGCATCTCTGTGAGATGGTTCCCAACCCTCCTAGCTGTTCCTGAAACTGGGTTTAGTGGTTGCAATCGTTGAGCTGGGTGTGTTCCTTCCCTCGTGCAGAACTGCACACTGACATATTTGACCATAAGACATCGGTGCAGAAAATAGGCCAGTCGGCCAATCGAGTCTGCTCCACCATTCAATCACGGCTGATAGGTTTCTTTTTTAAATGAGAAGTTAGGTTAGATTCCCTACAGTGTGGAAACAGGTCCTTTGGTCCAACAAGTCCACACTAACCCTTTTCTCCTGCTAATGGAAACATCTTCCCAACGTCCACTCTGTTCAGGTCATTCAGTATTCTGAAAGTTTCAATCAGATCCCCACTCATCCTTCTAAACTCCATCGAGTACAGTTTCAGAGTCTTCAAACGTTCCTCATATGCTAAGCCTTTCATTCTGGGATCATCCTCTGGGCCCGCTCCAGGGCCAATACATCTTTCCTGAGGAATGGGACCCAAAATTGCTCACAATACTCTAAATGTGATCTGACCAGAGCCTTACAAAGCCTCAGAAGTACATCCCTGCTTTTATATTCTCGTCCTCTCAAAATGAATGACAACGTTGTATTTGCCATCTTAACTACTGACTCAAACTGCAACTATACCTTAAGAGAAACCTGGACTCGGGCTCCCAAGTCCCTTTGTACTTCAGATTTCTAAATTTTCTCCCTATTTAGAAAATAGTCCATACCTCTATTCTTCCTACCAAAGTGCATGACCTCACACTTTACCACAATGTATTCCATCTGCCACTTCTTTGCCCACTCTCCTAACTTGTCTAAACGTTTCTGCAGTCTACCCACCTCCTCAATCCTACCTGCCTCTTCACCTGTCTTTGTATTATCTGTAAACTTAGCCAAAATGTCCTCAGTTCCTTCATCCAGATCGTAAAGTGAAAAGCTGTGGTCCTAACTGTTGTGATGCGGAGGTCAAACCCCTCTGCTAATTAAAACTAACACCTCAGAAAAGCTCGCTCACCTCATAATCTGTTAAATGTGAATGAGTGAAAGAAAACGAATGACTTCCACTGTTTAAAGAATAAAAAACAATTTATTTTCCTAACTCTTAACAGTGAACACGACACAAAAACTATGAACAAACCTGACCCCAACTAATCACAATCTGACCCCAACTCCATTAAAACGCTGCTCCAATAACACAATTATTAAACATTAAATCAACTTAATCTCTCAAAGTCTATACAGTCTCTTAAGCTGTCTTCCTTTTGCTCTTCTGAATCTGTTGCTTCCTTCTGTCTTTCCGAACCGAGTGATTTCTCCCTGGGTCGTCTTCTGTGATTTTTATTTTTCACTGTGAGTGTCTTTGTATAAAATTTCTTGGTACCTTTAATAGTTGATGTCTTCTGAGAGATTTCTTTGAGAACATGGAGATATTTATTTGGTTGGATGGCAGTTGGTTCTGACTAATTTTCAAAATACCCTTCCTTTTTACATTTTTTTTTGGTGGCCAGTGACAAACACTGCCCTTTCTCCTGGTTTTTTTTTCCAGTTTTCTCCCCGTTTCTTTTTTTTTCTTATTCTTTTTTTTTTCTTTTTCTTTTTTTTAAAATTTAACCCCCACACTACCACCTAAGTGCGGTAGTGCTTA
>NC_057725.1:68725958-68731321 GCF_004010195.1 Chiloscyllium plagiosum | reverse complement strand
TTTTTTTTTTTTTTCTTTCTTTTAACCCCCACACTACCACCTAAGTGCGGTAGTGCTTATTTTATCCCCAGCACCCATGGTGTGTGTGTGCAGGTGTGAGACACAGTGAAAGACACAAAGTGCACCAATCTTTATTCAATTTCCACCACCAGGAAGATAGGAAAACACCCGGGTGGCCAGTGACAAACACTGCCCTTCACCTTCCTTTTTACACCCCCTAAACTCGTACCCTCTCATTGGTCTGATGTTGTGAACACAATCAAATTCAAATTCAATTGGTTTTTGGTACTTGGGCATAATTTAAATTAATTGGTTAAATTCAAAATCTGTTGCCTTAACATCAAACCACAACCCCAAGCTGATTGTCACATATTATCAATTCTCAGCCCTCCCTGCAGCTGTTAGCTCATCACAGACATGTGTTGTCAATCTCTCAGCTCAGAAAAGGTACCTCCCTCTTAAAGTGACCATACACTCTTTCGACTTCGCAACACTACACTGAGCCTTGTGGAACACCACTAGTTACCAGCTTCCATCCTGAGAAGGACCGTTTTATCCTCACTCTCTGCCAGACAACCAATCTTCTAACTATGCTAGCACCTTGCCGCCAATACCATGGGCCCCTATCTTATTCAGCAGTCTCCTATGCAGCACCCTATCATAGGCCTTCTGGAAGTCCAGATAGATAACATCCATTGGCTCTCTTTGGTCTAACCTACTTGTTATCTCCTCAAAGAATTCTAACGGATTTCTCAGACACAACCTCCTCTTAATGAAACCATGCTGACTTTGCCCTAATTTACCGTGCACTTCCAAGTATTCAGAGATCTCATCCTTCACAATGAACACCAAAATCTTACCAACTTCTGAGGTCAGGCTAATGGGCCTATAATTTTGTGACTTTTGCCTTGCTCCCTTCTTAAACAGGGGGATTACATTAGCCATTTTCCAGTCCTCGGGACCCTTCCTGACTCCAGTGATACCTGAAAGATCACTACTAGAACCTCCACAATCTCTTCAGCTATCGTCTTCAGAACTCTAGGGTGTAGCCCATCTGATCCAGATGATTTATCCACTTGCAGACCTTTCAGTTTTTTTCTAGCACCTTCTTCTTGGTAATGGCCACCGTACTCATCGCTGACCCCCAACTCTCTTGAATTTTTGGGATATTACTTGTGTCTTCCACCATGAAGACTGATGCAAAGTAATTATTCAGTTCCACTTTGTTCCCCATTACTACTTCTCCAGCATCACTGTCCAGCAGCCCAATGTCCACTTTTGCTCTTTATATATATCTAAAGAAACTCTTGCAATCTTTCCTAATATTACCGGCTAGCTTACCCTCATGTTTAATCATCTCTCTCCTTATTTCTTTCTTTGTTTTTCTCTGTTAGTCTTTGTAGGCTTCCCAATCCTCTAGCTTCCCACTGGTCTTCACTACATTACTTGCTTTCTCTTTTGCTTTTATGCTGTCCCTGACTTCCCTGGTCAACCACATTGATTCATTCTCCCTTTAGTGTGCTTCTTTTTCCTCAATATGAATCTTTGCTGTGACTCTCGAATTACTCCCAGAAATTCTTGCCATTGCTGTTCCACTGTCTTTCCTGCTAGGCTCCTCTCCCAATTAATTCTGCTCAGCTCCTCCCTCATGTCTCTGTCATTGCCTTTATTCAACTATAATGCCGTTATATCTGATTCCACTTTCTCAGTCTCAAATTGCAGAGTTAATTCTATCATACTATGATCACTGCCTCCTAAGGGTTCCTTCACCTTAAGCTCCCTTAGCAAGTCTGCCTCATTGCACCACACTAAATCCAGAATTGCCTGTTCCCTAGTGTTATCGACTAGGCCAGACCCCCTCAAAACATTTCAAGCAAGTAGCCCGGTCCCTAACTTTGCGAATTGTTTTAAGCAGGTATATAATAGATATTCCAGGAGTGATACAGCTGGCCCAACCACTTGGTTTTAATCAAAGCAGAATTTATTTGCAAACTTACCAAATTAAACACAAACAAAAGAGAACACAATATAGAATAACTTCACCTATTTGAAAACTGAACAGACTATCCCAATACAGTTCCAAATACTTGTAACAATCTCCATAAACACCCCTTTGCAAAATAAAGGTAAAATCAAACACAGGGTCTTACAGGAGAGATGTCAGAGATTCAGCATGGAACATCTTCTTCCATGTAGCTGTTTCTTTGACCAGCAGCCTCAAAATTGACTGACTGCTTGCTCTGAACAACCAGACTGCTAAAACCAAACCAAACCAAACCAGATACAAACTGAGCTGGGAGAACTGGCCACTTCCCTTTCATTGTACAAGTGTTTTCTTTAAAATTTAAAAGCTTCTTCAAGTAGATCAAGCCAGACATTTCGGAACCTTGTCTCATAAAACACATTTGAGCAAAGCCAAGGACAACACAACCCTGTCAAAGGAGCATCATCATCACACCTAGTGGGCTCCATCACAAGCTGCTCCAAAAAGCTCTCTTGTAGACATTTCACAAATTCCTTTTCTTGCGATTCACTATCAACCTGACTTTTCCAGTCCACCTGCATCTTGAAATCCTCCATGATCACTGTAACCTTGCCTTTCTGACATGCATTTTCTATCTCCTGATGTATCTTACACCCCAAAATCTGACTATTTAGAGGCCCGTAGATAACTCCCATTATGCTTTTTTAACCTTTGCAGTTCCTCAACTCTACCCACACAGATTCTACATCACCTGACCCTATTTCATTTATCGCTATTGATTTACTTTCATTCCTTACAAACAAGGCAACCCCACCCCCTCTGTCCACCTGCCTGTCTTTTTGATAAGATGGATATCCTTGGATATTTAGCTCAAAGTCTTGACCCCCTTGCAGCCACGTCTCCGTGATGCCCGCCACATCATACCTTCCAATTTCGCTGTGCGCCACAATCTCATTTACCTTATTTCATATATTGCGCGCATTCAGACACAACACCCTCAGTCCTGTATTGACCCTCCCTCTTCTCATCATTATTCGTTTACCCAGTGTGTTTGATGTTTGATTCCTAACCCTTTCCAAACACTGTCCTATTTTGTGCGCTGGAGACTTTAATAACCTCTTCCGAGGTCTCCTTGTTTTTTTATATTTTTCAATTTAGTTGAATTCATCCCCACAGATGTTAACCTGCAGCTTTGCTTCCCATTGGCCATTATACTCCTTGGAGTTTTACCCTTCCCTTCCTAATGTAAAATCCTGTTGACCAGCCTATTTATTCTTTTCGCTAGACCACGAGTCCCAGCTGGCTCCACGTGGAGACTATCCCAATGGTACAGATGCCTCCTATTCCAATACTGATGCCAATGCCCTACACAAAGGAATCCTTCTTTCCCGCACTATTCTTTTAGCCACGTGTTTACTTCCCTTATTCTCACGTCCCTATGCCGATTGGGACATGGCTCGGACAGTAATCCGGAGATTATAATCCTTGAGGACTTTTCTTTAATTTGATCCCTAGTTCCTGATAATCCCTAAACAGGTCCTCTTTCCAAGTCTTGCTTATATCATTTGTCCCGATGTGGACCACAACAACTGGATCCTCCCTCTTCCTTTCAAATATCCTTTCAAGCTGGTCAGATATGCCCCACATCCTGGCACTGGCAGGCAACATACCATGTTGACTCTCAATCCTGTTTACAAAGGATACTGTCTATTCCTTCAATTAAAGAATGCCCTACAACTACTACTTGTCTTTTTGCTCCCCCCTCTTGAATAGCCTCCTGTACCACAATGTTGTGGTCAACTGGCTCACTCTCCGTCCAGCTCTGTTCCTCATTTACACAGGGATGCTGCATCACTTGCAGTCACACCCTGCTGTCCCTGGCCACTGACTGAATTTCAGGTAGTGTGACTGCCTCCTGGAATTCAGCGTCCAGGTATTTCGGGTGTGCCAGTGTTTGCCGCTCAGATTCCAGCTCATTAATCCTGAGTTGAAGTTCCTCCAGCAACCAACACTTGTTACAGATGTGACCACTCTCGTTCGCAATGGGATCAGCCAGCTCCCACATCATGCAGCTACAGCACATCACCTGTCCAGCCATCTCGACTTAATTTATTAATTAGTTAATCCCTGATTAGTTAGTTTTGGAGTGTCTTTTGCAGTGAAATCTGTTTAGAACAGAGGGAAGTGTTAGCTTCTGACACAGTCCATCAAACGATGCCTGGGTATCAGAGGATGAACTTGATCAGGTCTGCTTCACCAGGACCTTGCGTGGATGTCTGTCCTGAGACACTCTCCTCTCAGGTCCACTTTTACCTTTGAATAAACTTGGTTGTCCTGTGCAAACAGAACAAATCCGGCTGCATCTTCTGACGTCAGTGAGTCACTTGAAGGGGCACAGTGTGTTGGCAGCCAACCAAGGATTCAGGATGGCAGAGGACGACGACAAAGGCCTGTGGGCACCTTCACAATGGCAACAGCCTCACTGGTCGGCATGGACACCGTGCTGGAGCAGGAAGAGTAAGTACTTTCATCCACTTGGTGCTCCTCTGCTACATTGATGACTGCATTGGCGCCCACTCCCCACCTCTTCCTCCGCTACACTGATGACTGCATTGGCGCCACCTCGTGCTCCCGCGAGGAGGTTGAACAATTCATCAACTTCACCAGCACATTCTAACCTGACCTTAAATTTACCCAGACCATCTCTGACACCTCCCTCCCCTTCCTGGACCTCTCCATCTCCATTAATGACGACCGACTTGACATCGACATTTTTTACAAACCCACCGACTCCCACAGCAACCTGGATTACACCACTTCCCACCCTACCTCCTGCAAAAATGCCATCCCCTATTCCCAATTCCTCTGCCGTATCTGCTCCCAGGAGGACCAGTTCCACCACAGAACATACCAGATGGCCTCCTTCTTTAGAGACCGCAATTTCCCTTCCCACTTGGTTAAAGATGCCCTCCAACGCATCTCGTCCACATCCCGCACCTCCGCCCTCAGACCCAACCCCTCCAACCGCAACAAGGACAGAACGCCCCTGGTGCACACCTTCCACCCTACCAACCTTCGCATAAACCAAACCATCCGCCGACATTTCCGCCACCTCCAAACAGACACCACCACCAGGGATATATTTCCCTCCCCACACCTTTCCGCCTTCCGCAAAGACCGTTCCCTCCGTGACTACCTGGTCAGGTCCACGCCCCCCTACGACCCACCCTCCCATCCTGGCACCTCCCCCTGCCACCGCAGGAACTGTAAAACCTGCGCCCACACCTCCTCCCTCACCTCCATCCAAGGCCCCAAAGGAGCTTTCCACATCCATCAAAGTTTTACCTACACATCCACTCATATCATTTATTGTATCCGT
>NC_057725.1:68721523-68725774 GCF_004010195.1 Chiloscyllium plagiosum | reverse complement strand
CATCCCCTCCCCCACTCACCTATTGTACTCTATGCTACTTTCTCCCCACCCCACCCTCCTCTAGCTTATCTCTCCACGCTTCAGGCTCTCTGCCTGTATTCCTGATGAAGGGCTTTTGCCCGAAACGTTGATTTTACTGCTCCTTGGATGCTGCCTGAACTGCTGTGCTTTTCCAGCACCACTCTAATTTAAACACTTGTAAATCACAGAAGAGAATCAAGAATGGAGCCAGCCATGGCAGATGGTATCTATGGATGGCAATCTGGGGTGGGCACAGTTCCTGAGAGAGACACACTTGATCCCCTCAATTGGCAAAGGCCTTTGCACCTTAAACCAGGTGTCTGGTAGGAGAAGGCCATTCAGCCCCTTCAGTCTGTTCCACATTCAATTATATCCTTGCTGAGCCATTCCTTAACTCATTCTAGTTCCCTTGGATCCTCAGCCCCTCCCGGAGGGGAAAAGCCCAGTCAATCTCAGCTTGGACATTTTCAGCTGAGCCTAAGGTTAACAGCTCTCCATAGAAAACATTTCTAGTGAGGGAAGTGGTGTTTCCTGCTGCCTTCCTGAGCAAGTTTTGCCATAAAAGAATAATTGAAGCCGTTGAGATAAAGGCGAGAATTCCAGGAACATTTTGCATCAGTTTCTCTGCCTTTTTCCACCAGTTTTTAGTGATTGCTCCCTAGCTTGTCTTCTCAGCTACATCTTGCAAAGTGGAGCCCAACACCAAACACTTTCATCTTTCACTTGTGGAAACAGGGTCTGGTGCTGAATACTATAGTCACAGAAATTTGATTTCTTGACAGAGACATGAGGAATATTGAACAGGGCCTCTCCAATCTCACACGCTCCCTTAAGGCAAAGCGAACATTGCTGAGTGACAGCCCGACCACAGCAAGGTGTGAGAGAGCGTTAAAGCTGCCTGTGAGAGCAGGCAAACTGACCGTGCTGAAAGGAGTGAATGGGAGGACAGTAGGAATCCATCAAACCAATAAGCTAGTGCTGAGTAAGAAGCTATTGCTCAATCCCACCATGGCGGGAGCTGCATGGAGGCCTGGACGTCAAACTCACAGGAAATCCCGGGAAGTGCAACATCAAGACTGTGGGAGGAAACTGCAGAGGAGCATCAAACGCAACTCGCTGGTGGAAACCCTCAAACACCAATTGTCCACCATCTGCCTGTGGGACGAGACCAAACAGTCACTGCACTCGGTGAAAGCACGGAACGTCCGGTCTGTCCTTTAGCCACACAGCAGCAGAGCATTCCACAACCAGGTCAACTCCACAGTATCCCGCCCGTTCTCTCATCGCCGACACTATCACCCAACCAGACCTCTCACCTCGCTCCTCACCCACGTAGATCCATTATTCACCCTCTCACCTGCATAACACATCTCCCAGCCACTCACCAAGATCCTTCACCAACCTCCTAACCTCGCACCAGTCAACCCCTCAAACCTCCCAGCCCCATCACCAAGACCCCTCACATCTTACCCACTCACCAAGACTCCTACCCAGTCACTTCCACCCAGTGTCCTCCTTTAGCTACACTGCACACATTCCATTCTTTCACCTTCACTACCTCATTCACCAAATTTTACCTCTCCACTCATTCCTCCAGTTGAAGCTAAGCACAGTTAATGGGTTTTTTAAAATCGAGAACAATGTTTGAAGAAACAAATAGAAAGTGATTTTTAAAAATAGATTGATGCTTGTCTTTCAGGGAGGGGCTAATAGCTGTTCAATAAGGTAATTGGAGATTTTTCTGGAAGTTTTCTTTTGTACCTCATATAAATCTCCACAATTGGCCAATTCCTGTCCCAGATACAGGTTACAGTGTCAGTTCATTTCCATGACCCAATGTCAGTGATACAACCAGACCCTTCCCCCCACCCCCACTATTCCAAAGCAGCATCCCCAACCCGACCCTTCCTACTATTGCAAGACAGCATCCCCAACTAGACCCCACCTTTGCATCCCATCCTGGGACAGAGCTCCTAAACAGACACCCCCCCTCCACCACCAATCCTGTTCCAGGACCCAGTCCCCAACCAGAACCGACCCACTGTCCCAGGACATGATTCCGGTGAGTTCTCATGCTTGAACTAATTAAATGTGAGTTTCTTGGGATGCTGGCCCCAACACTGATTTTTCAGTTTTCTTGGTGGTATCAATCACTCAATGTCCGATTGGACAGTGCTGTAAGAAGCATCGAAAGAACAGGGTTAGAGCACATTGTAGCACTGCGTCCTTTCAACACAGACAGTCTAACACAAACATGGAGCTTGACCACAGAAAACACAGTGACACCAGCTCAAATCACTTGGCCACCTTCCAGCTTGTTATCAACCAGACAGTGAACTTTGAAACCAATCCTTCCTGCAGCTTTCTCAGTCAGAGGCTGTTCATTGCACTCATTGTCAGAAATGCCCACTCAGAAGATTCTGATTTGTTTAAATAAATTCTTTATTATTTTTATTCAGTGTTTCTTTGTACTAACTCCCATTGCAAATACAATTTTAAAAAAAGCCTCAACCTTTATAGCACTGTTCACAACCACATGCTGTTCAGAAAGTAATTCATTGGCTCCATAGTACCTTTAAAGTGTGGTCACCATTGTAATACAAGAAACCCTGCAATTCATTTGCAAGCTCCCCAAACAGCAATATGCTATTGCCAGTAAACATTAGCCAGGATAGTGGAGAGAGCAGACCACTTCCCCTTTTGAGAGTGCCAGGGAAACAACTTAATCTGTTCATATATTTCATCGGTCAAAGCATTAAGTTGGAATGTCATGTTGTAGCTGTACAAGACATTGGTAGTCTGCTTTTAGAATACTGTGTACAATTCTGGTCACCCTGATATAAGAAGGATGTTGTTAAACTAGAAAACATACAGAAAAATTTACAAGGATGTTGTAGGGCCTCAAAGCTGTTTACCCACAGCTTCTAAAACAGATATTTCACTGCCAATGTGGTAACCCCTCACTACAACAGAAACAGCCCCCAAAAAATTACTCCTAAAGACACACTGTAGAGAGAGCTTTACTCTATATCTAACCCTGTGCTGTCCGTGTCCTGAGAGTGTTTGATGAGGACAGTGTCATCAGCAATCACTTGCTCACAATATAATTGTCCATCCAGGAAATTCTGTGGATCCTTGATCATTGAGTCACATCTCCAGGCACACGTTTTGCAGATAATTTGGGGGAAAAGGAATTGGTCCTTGCCCTTGAAATCACAGCACATTCCATTCTCTGGTTCCTATTCCGTACTTTCTCTTGCCGACGGGTGTTCTCAAAGAATTGTGCCCCTTCATACAGGTGCTCCCTCCAAGTCAGTTTCTTCTAAATGAGGTTCTCCCATGCGCGTTGACATCAATATTGCACTTCCCACCCACCCAGTTTAGGTCTCATCCACACCTTGAGACCTTTCAGTTGAAGACACAGGGGTCCCTGCAGAGGATTTTCCTGCCGTCGACCCTGGGGATGGATGCAAGGTGGTGATGTGTCACATACGGGGAAAGGGTCAGAAGAACTGAGGAGAATGGGGTAAGTCGTGAGCACCGCTGAGTTACACGAGGTGGGGTGTGGGCAGGGTGATCGCAGATGGGGCTCCCCGCATCCTCAAAGGGGAACTCCAGGATTTTGCTTACAACAGACATAAGACTGACTGGTCTGTAATTCCCAGGGATTTACCTATTCCCTTGCTTGGACAGAGGATCAACATTCACCTCCCTCCAATCAGCCAATACTACTTCCATGGAGAGTGAAGCTGCAAAGATCATCGCCAGAGGTGCAACCAGCACATTTCACTTTTAGCACATCCACTTTTTTAACATTAATCTGTTCAAGCCTATTAATCTGGTCCACAGTGTTCTATCAACAAGGTCCCTCTCTCCAGTCAATACTGAAGCAAAAACCTCATTTAGGGCTTCCCCTATCTCTTCAGACTCCAGACAGAAGTTCCCTGCACTATCCCTGATTGGCCCTACTCTCTGATCATTCTCCTACTCCTCAATTAAAACGTAGAACACCTTTGGGTTTTCCCCAATCGTTCTTGCCTGGCAGAAATATGCACGGGAGTCAACAAGAGGTGGAATTCCAGGATTTAGGATGTGGAGAAGCAGGTGCTTGACGCGGAGTCACACCGCGGTCAGCCCAATATGGCCATGGCCCTGGTCCTGTGGCGGGTGTACAAAGAGGCCACACTCCAGGAACTATACCTTGTTGGTTCCCATAAAGAATAAATGAGG
>NC_057725.1:68719557-68721023 GCF_004010195.1 Chiloscyllium plagiosum | reverse complement strand
AGCCTCAGGACTGAAAAAGTGAGTGAATGTTCAGTCCAAACCTAGAAGCTATGAGCAGTTCCCGGTAAGATGTAAGAGTCAGAGCTTGGATCTGAAAGTATCACACTTTATATCTCTCAGTACCGTAGTTTGCAAAGCGTTGACAAAGTTCCAAATATCAGTCCTTCTGACTGTCTCACCAAAATCTGTTTTCAAGATTTCCCATTATTCTGTGATTGACATGAGACAGCAAGGAACTATGAGAATGAGAAACTCTGAGAAAGACAGCCCATTTTATTCTTTTATAGATTGTCTTGATCCAGAGGCTTTCCCTATTCTTCCACTCATATCTTGTCGTAGAGTCATAGAGATGTATAACACAGAAACAGATCCTTCAGTCGAATGCGTCCGTGCTAACCAGCTATCCCAACCCAGTCTAGTTCCACCTGCCAGCATCCGCCCTATATCCCTCCAAATCCTTCCTATCCATATACCCATCCAGATGTCTTTTTAAATGTTGTAATTGTACCAGCCTCCACCACGTCCTCTGGCAGCCCATTCCCTACACGCACCACCCTCTGTGTGAAAAAGTTGCCCCTTAGGTTATTTTATATCTTCCTCCTCTCACCCTAAACCTATGCCTTCTAGTTCTGGACTCCCCACCCCAGGGAAAAGACTTTGTCTATTGTATGGATAAGATAAATAGACAATAGGTGCAGGAGTAGGCCATTCTGCCCTTCGAGCCTGCACCACCATTCAATACAATCATGGCTGATCATCCTTAATCAGTATCCTGTTCCTGCCTTATCTCCATAACCCTTGATTCCACAATCCTTGAGAGCTCTATCCAACTCTTTCTTAAATGAATCCAGAGACTGGGCCTCCACTGCCCTCTGGGGCAGAGCATTCCACTCAGCCACCGCTCTCTGGGTGAAGAAGTTTCTCCTCATCTCTGTCCTAAATGGTCTACCCCGTATTTTTAAGCTGTGTCCTCTGGTTCGGCACTCACCCATCAGCGGAAACATGTTTCCTGCCTTCAGAGTGTCCAGTCCTTTAATAATCTTATGTCTCAATCAGATCCCCTCTCAGTCTTCTAAACTCAAGGGTATACAAGCCCAGTCGCTCCAGTCTTCCAGTGTAAGGTAATTCTGCTATTCCAGGAATTGACCTCGTGAACCTACGCTGCACTCCCTCAATAGCCAGAATGTCTTTCCTCAGATTTGGAGACCAGAACTGCACACAGTACTCCAGGTGTGGTCTCACCAGGGCCCTGTACAGCTGCAGAAGAACCTCTTTGATTCTATACTCAATCCCTCTTGTTATGAAGGCCAGCATGCTATTAGCCTTCTTCACTACCTGATGTACCTGCATGCTTGCCTTCATTGACTGGTGTACAAGAACACCCAGATCACTCTGTACTGCCCCTTTACATAAATCGATTCCATTGAGGTAGTAATCTGCCTTCCTGTTCTGGCCACCAAAGTGGA
>NC_057725.1:68691064-68719164 GCF_004010195.1 Chiloscyllium plagiosum | reverse complement strand
CTATCCAGATGTCGTAATTTCATCCTTTATAATAGACTCCAGCATCTTTCCCACCACTGAGGTCAGACTAACTGGTCTATAATTTCCTGTTTTCTTTCTCCCACCTTTCTTAAAAAGTGGTACAACATTAGCCACCCTCCAATCCGTAGGAACTGATCCCGAATCTATTGAATTCTGGAAAATAATCACTAACGCATCCACGATTTCTCGAACCACCTCCTTCAGTACCCTGGGATGTGGACCATCAGGCCCCGAGGACTTACCCCTCATGACTTTATAAACCTCTATAAGGTCACCCCTCAGCCTGCTACGCTCCAGGAAAAATAGTCCTAGCCTATTCAACCTCTCCCTGTATCTCAAATCCTCCAACCCTGGCAACGTCCTTGTAAATCTTTTCTGAACCCTTTCAAGTTTCATGACATCCTCCTTTATAGGAACGAGACCAGAATTATATGCAATATTCCGAAAGTGGCTTAACCAATGTCCTGTACCTCCCAACTCCTATATTCAGTGCTCTGTCCAATAAAGAAAAGCATACCAAACACCGCCTTCACTATCCTATCTACCTGCGACTCTACTTTCAAGGAACTATGAACCTGCACTCCAAGGTCTCTTTGTTCAGTAACACTCCCCAGGACCTTACCATTAAGTGCATAAGTCCTGCTGAGATTTGCTTTCCCAAAATGCAGCAACTCGCATTTATCTCAATTTAACTCCATCTGCCACTCCTCAGCCCATTGGCTCATCTAATCAAGATCCTGTTGTAATCTGAGGTAATCTTGGCTGTCTGCTACTTCAATTTTGGTGTCATCTGCAAACTTACTAACTATACCTCTTAAGCTCACATCCAAATCATTTTTATAAATGACAAAAAGTAGTTGACCCAGCACCAATCCTTGTGGCACACCACTGGTCACAGGCCTCCAATCTGAAAAACAAATGTCCACCACCATCCTCTGTCTTCTATCTTTGAGCCAGTTCTGTATCCAAATGGTTAGTTCTCCCTGTGTTCCATGAGATCTAACCTTGCTAACCAGTCTACCATGAAGAACCTTGTCGAACACCGTACTGAAGTCCATATATAAATCAAATCTACTACTCTGCCCTCATCAATTCTCTTGGTTACTTCAAAAAACTCAATCAAGTTTGTGAGACATGATTTTCCACGCACAAAGCCATGTTGGCTATCCCTAATAAGTCCTTGCCTTTCCAAATACATGTACATCCTGTCCCTCAGGATTCCCTCCAACAACTTGCCCACTACTGATGTCAGGCTCACTGGTCTATAGTTTCCTGGCTTGTCCTTACCCTCTTTCTTAAATAGTGGCACTGTGTAAGCCAACCTGTGACTATCAATGATACAAATATCTCAGCAAGAGGCCCAGCAATCACTTTCCTAGTTTCCCACAAAGTTCTGGGGTACACCTGATCAGGTCCTGGGGATTTCTGCACTTTTATGTGTTTCAAGACATCCAGCACTTCCTCCTCTGTAATATGGACATTTTTCAAGATGTCACCATCTATTTCCCTACAGTCTATATCTTCCATGTTCTTTTCCACAGTAAACACTGATGTAAAATACTCATTTAGTATCTCATCCATCTCCTGCGGCTTCACACAAAGGCCGCCTTGCTGATTTTTGAGGGACCCTATTCTCTCCCGAGTTACCCTTTTGTCCTTAATGTATTTGTAAAAACCCTTTGTTTCCTCCTTAACTCTATTTGCCAAAGTTATCTCATGTCTCCTTTTTGCCGTCCTGATTTCCCTCTTAAGTATACACCTACTGCCTTTACACTCTTCTAAGGATTCACTCGATTCACCAGTGGGCGGCACGGTGGCACAGTGGTTAGCACTGCTGCCTCACAGCGCCTGAGACCCGGGTTCAATTCCCGCCTCAGGCGACTGACTGACTGACTCACGTGTCTGCGTGGGTTTCCTCCGGGTGCTCCGGTTTCCTCCCACAGTCCAAAGATGTGCAGGGTTAGGTGAATTGGCCATGCTAAATTGCCCATAGTGTTAGGTAAGGGGTAAATGTAGGGGTATGGGTGGGTTTCGCTTCGGCGGGTCGGTGTGGACTTGTTGGGCCGAAGGGCCTGTTTCCACACTGTAATGTAATCTAAATCTAATCTATCCTGTCTATACCTGTCATTTTCTTTTTCTTTCCTTTTCTTACCTTCATCCTTTTTCTTAACCAAACCCTCAATTTCTTTAGTCATCCAACATTCCCTATACCTACCAGCCCTCCCTTTTACCCTGACAGGAATATACTGTCTCTGGACTCTCGTTATCTCATTTCTGAAGGCTTCCCATTTTCCAGCCGTCCCTTTACCTGCGAACATCTCCCCAATCAACTTTTGAACATTCTTGCCTAATACCATCAAAATTGGCCTTTCCCCAAATTAGAACTGCAATTTTAAGATCTGGTCTATTCTTTTCCATCACTATTGTAAATGTTATAGAATTATGGTTGCTGGCCCCAAAGTGCTCACCCACTGACACCTCAGTCACCTGCCCTGCCTTATTTCCCAAGAGTAAGTCAAGTTTTGCACCTCCTGTGGTAGGTACATCCACATACTGAATCAGAAGATTTTCTTGTACACACTTAATAAACTCCTCTCCATCTAAGCCCTTAACACTATGGCAGTCACAGTCTTTGTTTGGAAAGTTAAAATCCCCTACCATAACCACCCTATTATTCTTACAGATAGCTGAGGTCTCCTTACAAATTTGTTTCTCAATTTTCCTCTGACTATTAGGGTGTCTATAATACAATCCCAATAAGGTGATCATCCCTCTCTTATTTCTCAGTTCCTTCCAAATAACTTCCCTGGCTGTATTTCTGGGAATATCCTCCCTCAATACGGCTGTAATGCTATCCCTTATCAAAAACTCCACTCCCCCTCCTCTCTTGCCTCCCTTTCTGTCCTTCCTGTGGCATTTGTATCCTGGAACATTAAGCTGCCAGTCCTGTCCATCCGTGAGTCATGTTTCTGTAATTGCTATGATATCCCAGTCCCATGCCCTAAGCTCATCTGCCTTCCCTGTTAGGCCCCTTGCATGGAAATAAATGCAGTTTAATTTATCGGTCCTACCTTGTTCTCTGCTTTGTCCCTGCCTGCCCTGACTGTTTGACTCTCAACTGTACCTGTCTCAGATTGATCTCTTTCCTCACTATCTCCCTGGATCCCACCTTTCCCCCCCCCCCCCCCCACCTCCCTTACTAGTTTAAATCCTCCTGAGCATCTCTAGCAAATTTCCCTGCCAGTATATTAGTCCCCTTCCAAATTAGGTGCAAGCTGTCCTCCTTGTACAGGTCACTTCGACCGCAAAAGAGATTCCAATGATCCAAAAATGTGAATCCTTCTCCCATACACCAGCTCCTCAGCCATGCATTCATCTGCTCTGTCCCCCTATTCCTGCCCCCGTAGCGCTGGGAGTAATCCAGATATTACTACTCTCGAGGACCTCCTTTTTAAATTCCTGCCTAACTCTCTGTAATCTCCTTTTAGAATCTCTGAGGCACCTTGATCCTGGCACCAGGGAAGCAATGCACCATTCTGATTATTCACTGCTGGCCACAGAAATGTCTGCCTGTACCTTGGACTGGAGAGTCTCCTAACACAATTAATCTCTTGGAACCGGATGCACCCTTCATTGCATTAGAGCCAGTCTCAATAAACTTGGCTATACATGCTATGTTCCCCTGAGAATCCATCACCCCCACCCCCAGTACATATTCCAAAACAGCATACTTGTTTGAAATGGGGATAGCCACAGAAGGCTCTTGCACTACCTGCCATTCCTCTCTCACCTTTTCTAGAGTTAACCCATCAATGTGACTGTATCTGAGACCCCCCCCCCCCCGCTCCCTATAACTGCCATCCATCACACCCCCTTGCTCTTGTAAATTCTTCATTGCCTCTAACTGTCCCTCCAATCGATCCTTTCGATCTGATAGGATTCGCAACCAACAGCATTTATTGCAGATATAATCCTCAGTAACACTTAAACTCTCCCTAAAGTCCCACATCTGCCAAGAAGAGCATATCACTTTACTATGGGCCATTTTTGCTTCCAATCCGCAGACCCAGAAAACAGCACAGCCTTACTCCTCTACAAAACACTGCTCCAATCTAACTTAATGCTTATAGTTTTAAGTTTAATCAAAAGACATATCTCAATAAAACACATAATCAAGAAAGAACCCACAATACTCACTACTGCAGACTTAGAGCAAGACCCCAAGGCCAGACTTAAAACTATTCACTCTCTCTCTCTCGCTCGCGCGCGCTCTCTCTCTCTCGCTCGCGCGCGCTCTCTCTCTCTGCAGACTTAGAGCAAGACCCCAAGGCCAGACTTAAAACTATTCACTTATCTGTCTCTGTGCTGTGACCTCTCCCAAAACAAGTTCCTCCAAGATCAATTGTGAATTTCACTGTTTGTTAGCTTTCTCAGAAATACTCCAATGTCCAGCGATACATGAATTCAGATGGCAAAGGCAGTACCTGCACAGGTTCACTGCTGTGTCAGGGAACAGTGTGAGTTTCCTCTCGCTCGCGCGCTCTCTCGCTCGCGCGCTCCCTCTCTCGCTCGCGCGCTCCCTCTCTCGCTCGCGCGCTCCCTCTCTCGCTCGCGCGCTCCCTCTCTCGCTCGCGCGCTCCCTCTCTCGCTCGCGCGCTCCCTCTCTCGCTCGCGCGCTCCCTCTCTCGCTCGCGCGCTCCCTCTCTCGCTCGCGCGCTCCCTCTCTCGCTCGCGCGCTCCCTCTCTCGCTCGCGCGCTCCCTCTCTCGCTCGCGCGCTCCCTCTCTCGCTCGCGCGCTCCCTCTCTCGCTCGCGCGCTCCCTCTCTCGCTCGCGCGCTCCCTCTCTCGCTCGCGCGCTCCCTCTCTCGCTCGCGCGCTCCCTCTCTCGCTCGCGCGCTCCCTCTCTCGCTCGCGCGCTCCCTCTCTCGCTCGCGCGCTCCCTCTCTCGCTCGCGCGCTCCCTCTCTCGCTCGCGCGCTCCCTCTCTCGCTCGCGCGCTCCCTCTCTCGCTCGCGCGCTCCCTCTCTCGCTCGCGCGCTCCCTCTCTCGCTCGCGCGCTCCCTCTCTCGCTCGCGCGCTCCCTCTCTCGCTCGCGCGCTCCCTCTCTCGCTCGCGCGCTCCCTCTCTCGCTCGCGCGCTCCCTCTCTCGCTCGCGCGCTCCCTCTCTCGCTCGCGCGCTCCCTCTCTCGCTCGCGCGCTCCCTCTCTCGCTCGCGCGCTCCCTGCACTGCGTTGTCTGTTCTTCTCCCTTTTAACTGTGCTATTGTTTTGACTTTTTTTTCTCCAAAAGTTGCAAAACAATGCGACAGCATATAAAACAGTAATTGCTGCTCCTCGAATTCGAGGAAATCACCTCCAAATATCTCAAAAAAAAGGAGTAGCCTGTTGCAGCCAGAAATTTTCCCCGTCCTCCATCTTGGATTATTAAGGGGATGTAGTGGGACTGAAATTTTTGATCATCTGTGTTATTTGAAGAGTATGATTGTCTCCTATAATCATGTTATTTTTGAGTTTATTGAAAAGCCTAGTGAATGTCTCTTTTGTTCTGTTTGATATTTCTGGCACTCAGAAGGCTTTTGATAAGCATCCACACAAGAGATTAGCATGTAAAATCAAACCGAATGGGATTGGGGTTAGTGACCTGGATAGAGAACTGGTTGGCAGACATGAAGCAAAGTAGGAATAAACAGAACAATTTCTGAATGGCAGCTAGTGACGATTAGGGTACATCAGGGATCAACGATTCACAACAGTGATAAATAGGTGAGCAAACTACATGTAATTAATGTTTGCATATAAACCAAAACTGGGTGGGAGGGTGAACTCTGAGGGAAATGGGAAAATTCTTCAGTATAATTTGGATATGTGGGCAATTGCATTGCAGATGAAATACGTGCATAAATGTGTGGATGTCCACTTTGGTAGCTGAAACAGGAAGGCAGATTATTATTGGAATAGCAATATATTGGGAAAGAGGAAGGTGCAATGAGCCCTGGGTGTCCTAAAAGTAAACATGCAGATGCAGCAGGTGCTAAAGAAAGCAAATCGAATGTTGGCTTTCATAGCAAGATGATTCAAGTACAATTGTACTTGGTGGGACCATATCTGGAGTATAGTGTGTAATTTTGTGCTCTGAGGAAGACTGTGCAACAAAGATTTACCAGTCCAGTCCGGCCATCTCAGGAATCAATGTATGAAGAGAGACAGAATCATTAACGAGTATTTTCACTGGAATTTGGAAGAATGAAGGAGGGTTTTGTAGAAACCTGTAAAAGAGCTTGAGAGGAGCAGTCAGACTAAGTGACCTGCTGTGTATGAGTCCGTGACATTAAGCAGAGCTGATGACCTGAACCAGCTGGACGATACTGGTACACTTAACACATTCAAGTAACTTTTATTTAGAAGAAGCTGAAAATGGTACAGTGATATAATAACATTTGAGTGTAACCCATACTTAGTTTAAAACAGTACCTTCAAGCGAATGGCAGTTTCTGTTTCAAAGTCATGAATGTCAGTTTGGATGGTGTAACTGTGCACTCAATCCCCTGCCAAAGTTGTCTCCTGCCTGTGGCAGATGCAGCTGTCCTCTCTGGGTTCATATGAGGCAGGTGGATTTCCAATTGCACAACATGGCCAGAAAAAAGCCAGATTAGGCGGGAGATTGCCATTTCTTCCTTGTGACAGAGATGGCCTGCATTTAACTGCCTTGTTTGATCCAGTCCATGATGGTGGAGGAGTTGGGGAAGGTGGCTGGGCAGACGGATTTGTTCTCCTTGCAGAATCGCGTCTTGTAGAAGTAATGCATGTCGCTGGGTTTTGCCCGGGACAAACACTCTGCAAAGGCCCTGTCACATTCACATGACATCCTGGTGCACACAGTCTGGCCCTTGCACTCTGTCTGTGCCTTCTTGCATGTGAAGTTGTACGTGCTCCACTTGACCTGGCTGTGACAGCCCAATATCACTCTAGTGTGGTAGTAGCAGCAATCATGGAGGAAACAGCACTGGTCCACCTGATCGACAGGCCTACTCGAACCGCCTGTCCCACAATAGCAGCCATAGTTGTGTAGCTTGAGGAGGGAGATTCCCAGCTTGGAGCGGTAACACCACAGAGTCATGGCCATGTCAAAGAGGCCTCGCCGCTGTCGGGTTGCACCAGGACGCTGTTCAGCTGTGGGGCACAGGCATAACCAGATGACTGCAGGTAGAACCATCACTAAGAATCTGCTCGTCCTCATCCTCCTCATGTTCTCCTCTGTGTTGCTACTCTGTGTTGTCCTGGTTTATATCAAGCCCTGTATTTCTTCCCTCCCTTCCGTGGTATCATGTGATCCCTGGCCCTTCCCCCATCTCATGGTGCCTCTGAAGTTTAGTTTTTGATGGCTGCGCATCCCAAGGAATTTGGTTCTAAATATTCATTTTAGCAGGACTGTTCCAAGTACAGGCAAAAAGACAGCTTCTTTGCTTTGGATGAAAGGATTTTAAAAAAGGATGATTGTAGGTATGGCTGTGTCTAAAATTAGTTGCAGGCAGTGTTTAGACAAATGTAGTGAATGTTTCCTGTTCTATCAGAATATGTTTGGTCTCTGTCTTCCATTGCTATCATCCCAAATATTGTTCCCAAATCCTTTTTCATGCCCATATTTTGCTCTTCTAATTGCTTTCTTAAGTTCCCACCTGTAGTTCCTGTATTCCTCAAAAGCTGCAGCTGAATTGCACCCTTTAAACTTGCTAAAAGCCCTAGTTCTCTTCCTTATCCAGCCATGAATTGTCCCAGACATCCAGGATTATTTGAAATTATTGCTTCTACATTTCCCAATAGAGGGTACATGTTGGGCCTGTACTTTCACCAGGTTGTGTTTGAATGGCCCCCTCCCGCCCACACCATTGCTCCACCGTAGACTTACCCTCACAACGAGCTGTTCCCAGTCTACTGTGGCCAGATCCTGCTTTATTTTAATAAAAATCTGTCTTCCCCCAGTCCAAAGGTGTTCTTTACAGGCCTTCCTTTTCCTTGTGTATAACAAATTTGAACTGTACCATGTTGTGATCACTATCGTCTAAATGTTTCCCCGCCGCCACATCGAACACTTGGTTGGTTTCTTTCCCCAGAAGCAGATCCAGCACTGCACCATCCCTTATTAGGCATTCTACATATTAATACAAGAAAACCTCCCCTGGATACATTACAAGAAATCCACTCTCTCTAAACTCTTAACACTATGACTATCCTAATTTATGTTGCGAAAGATGGAATCTCCTACTTTAATTACCAAATTATTACTCTTACCTCCGTGAACTGTACACATTTGCTCCTCTATTTCCTGCTTCCTTGGCCTGTAATACACTCCCAGTAATGTAGCTGCCCCTGAAACATTCCTATGTTCTATCCACAAAGCCTTGTTTGAGGACCCTTCCAGGATATCTACTCTCCTTATTCCAGTAGTTGACTCCTTAATAGTGGTACACCACCACCCTTTTTACACCCTCCTTTGTCTATTAAGTCTTTCACTTTAAGTGAGATTTTGGGGCTAGCTGTCCTTTAGTTTCTCTCCTGTTTCTTTATAGCAGACCATCACATCAATTTGACCTGTTCTCAGACTTCTGTAACTGCCATCTCTGCAGGAGTCATCCCCCTCAATGTATAATCTGTGCCCTTTCCTCCATTCTTCAGTGGAGGAATGAATGTCCTCAGTATAGTACCTCCCCATGTCACCATTGCGGATTTATTTAATGCTAGGGGTGAAACCACAAGAGGCTCAAGTGTAATTTAAGAAAATGTTGATGCAAGTAAATGTGTCCACAGAGCCACACCAGGCTTGGCTCAACTATAGTTAGAAAGTTGGATCCTTTTCTCAGTATAGCGATTTTCATTACCTTGTAAAGTAAAAATGAGCTGATGGGCAATGAAAAGAGACCTAACAACGAGGTGAAAGAGTGCTTTTGCCCCTGTCTGCAAAGGACGTCAGAGTGCTCTTGTCAGAATTTCAACCACAGTCACTTCCCCAACAGAGTCTTTTCCCGTAGCTTTGGACTTGTGCTTTTGGTGAAGTAGCTAAGCTTGTTAAATTACTCCTAAGACGGCCTCGCATCTTGTCACGGGTTGTAAAATATCACACTGTTAGACCGTTTTGTACCGGCTAAGCTATGATTTGGATTTCTTTTCAAATAAGATGATTCACATAAGCAAACCCAGAAGCCAAAAATTATATAACCCAACTCGTAATTTACGTTGTGTACAAAATACGGCATTGGGTTGCATCAGCGGTTTTTCCATTTTCTCCTCCATACCTGAGTGCTGCTTATGACTCTCGATCAAGATCCCAACTGTGACTACACCAGAGGCTGGCATTCAGTGTTGGTGGCAGCAAGGGCAAAGGGAATTTCACCCAGGCGCTTTGAACCCACCTCTTCATTAATGCTTTCGGAAAATGGGCAAAACCTTGCCTGTTATTGGTTGGATGCATGTAATCTTGCACAACTTTATACTATGATTTCTGTCTGCTCTAACTTCTGCAAATGCCATGACCATTTCAGCAGGCATTAAGAACTTAGAGGCAGATATTTAATAATTTCATTCAGTTATTTTAACTTAGTCCTTCTTCAGTTACTACATTGAAACCATTAACCTGGTTATGAGTTAAGATTAATTCATGCAAGGTCATGCAAAAAGTTTGTGCATTATTCGGTTTCCCTGAAAGTTGCACCCAGAGAAATCTAGGAATAGGTGGAGGGCATTCTCTCTCTCTCTCTCTCAATCCTGCTCTGATATTTATTACCTTAACCCTCAATAGCCTTATCTAACAAACATTTTATTATCTTCGGTTTTTGTCTGTTTTGATTGACAAATTCTTATTGGCAGGTAGTAGTGGAGTGTAGCTTTCCATTACCAGCTCAGCTTCTGGCTGTGCCAGTGAGGACCTGGTGCCAAGTTACTGGCTCTCAGTTGGTCAGAGGGGCACCACAGTGGGTCTTGGCATTAAAGTGACAGGGGCATGCAAACCCATCCGTGGCCAATCACTGTCGAGTGACTGTCTACCAGCACAATACATTTGGGGCTGATGTGCGACACCCCCTCCTGTTCAGTGAAGGTGGTGCTGTCTGCCCAACTCCATGCTGGCAATATGTCCAGAAATCAGAATGGGCCATTTGGCACACACACAGAGAGAGAGAGAGAGAGAGAGAGACAGAAGGTGCTGACTCTGGATAATATCCAGTCACTGACCTGCAGGTGGTAACTGTTTGCACTGGATTCTAGGAACGAGCAGTGAGGTTAAAGGGATACAATGAGCAGGCTGTAATTAGAGGTCCAGTAGGAGCCAGACCCAATGCTAGAAGCAATGCTTGGCCCCGGGTGGGACCTGCACTTGGTTAAAAGCACTGCACAAACTAATTATGGGGAAGAAAATAAATGTGTCTTGCACATTGTGACTGGGCTATTTTAAGGCACTGTGTGTTTGTCAGAGTGTCTCTCTCAGTTTGATAGCAGTAGTCACAAACCTGGCCCAGCACCCACTCTGCAATTAGCAGTTCCACAACTCTGAAAGATAGAGGCTGGCTTTCCCTTGTGCCTTTTGTAATCTCTAGGATTGCAAAGCACTTCACAGCCAAGTTCCAATACTTTCAAATTTAGAAAACAGGGTGACCCATTTCTACACAGCGAGATCCCCCAAAAAGCAATGTTACAATGACCAGTTCATCCAGGGGTTTAGTTTTATGCCATCCACACCTCCTCTGTACCTATTGTTGTTTTGTCCTATTCCCACTTCCATCAGTTCTTCCCGCCAACTCTTTGATCATTCAGCGTCTCCCATCTCCTGCCCTATCACTAGCCTACCCTTCCAGATTTCCCCAGTTCTGAAGAAGAGTTGTTGATATGAAATGTCTGCTTCTTCTCTCCTCTAGTGATACTGGCCGAACTGCTAAGGAGTTCCAGCACTCTTTCAGATTTTCATCACCTGCAGTATTTTGCTTTTGTTTTTATTCCCGTAGATTCTCATTGAGGGATTAGTATTGGGTGTAAGGTGAAGAGAAACTCAACACCCTTTTGAAATCTGTCACAGAGTAGGCTGTGCCACTCGGAGGGTGGGCTGCTTGTCAGGATAGCTGCCTTCGATTTGATGTCCTCCCTTCAAATTGATTTTGTAATCCAAGTTGCTGAAATTATTTATCTGCTTACTCTAGGTTGGCCATGAACCCATTGCACCAGTGATGGGTCGGAACATCTTCAGACGACCAGTTCTCCAGCTGCCCGGACTCTTCACATATGGTGCGTACTGAAGTGATGCAGGTCAATGTTCGTTCCTGAGATTGCTGTCCATCAAGTGCCCACACGCACTCAGCAAACACATTCTTCACCACAGAGTCACTGCCGTTCATATTATACTGTAGTACTGCTTTGGAGTGTTTGACAGGCGCAGGGCAACGGGAACATTACTCTGTATCTAACTTCATAATGTCCTTGGTCCTGGCAGTGTTTGGGACAGTGTTGAGGGAGCTTTGCCTCCAGGTTTAAAAAAAAGTATAGCAGGCATTACTTTTTCAGTTTGAGAGAGATAGGGAGCTTTAATCTAACACTTGTTCCTGTTCTGGGTAGTGTTCGACGGGGACATTGTTGAGGAAGCTCTCCTTTCAGTTTAAAAGAGTGGAGAAATCCTTACTCTGTACCTAAGTCACTGTTGCCACTGTTTGTCAGTGGTGAAGGGAGGGAATGTTGAACACACAACATTGAACAGTACAGCACATGAAGTGGCCCTTCAGCTCCCCATGTCTGTCGACCATTCTACACTAATCCCATCTGACTGTTCATCTCTCTGCTTCTTAAACCTTGCTATCCTATCTGCTTCTACCACCTCTCCTGTCAGCTTGTTCTTGGCACTTACCACACGCTGTGTAAAACAAAACACATTCCTCGCACATTTCCTTTAAACCTTTCCCCATCTCACCTTAAGTCTATATTTGATATTTTCACCCTGTGACAAAGACACTGTCTATCCATCTATCCACATCTCTCATAATTTTATATATTTCTATCAGGTTGCCCCTCAGCCTCCAACTCTCGCGAATATAGTCCAAGTTTGTCTAACCTCTCCTTGTAGCTAATACATTCTAATCTTGGCAACAGCCTGATAAAGCTCTTTTGCACCCTCTCCAAAGCCACCAGCTGACACAATGTGATCAGAACTGCACATAATAGTCTAAATGTGGCCTAAATAAAGGTTTATACAGCTGCAATGTCACTTATCAACTTTTATACTCAGTTTCCCGAACGATGAAGACCAGCATGCTGTATGCTGTCTTTACCATTTGCATCGCCACATTTGGGGAACTCTGAACTTGTATCTGAACATTCATTTGTATATCAATGCTCCTCAGGGTCTTGCTATTTCCTGTACATTACTTTTTGCATTTGACCAAAATGTATGACCTCACATTTGTCCAGATTAAACTCCATCCGCCATTTGTCCGCCCATCTTTCCAACTTAGGCAGAGGGTGGGTGTGTGTATGGGACAGGCTGCCAGAGGAGGTGGTGGTGGCAAATACAGTTACAACATTTAAAAGCCATCTGGATGCATGTGAATAGGAAGGCTTTAGAGCGATATAGGCCAAATGCTGTCAAATGGGACTAGATCAGTTTAGGGCATTTGTTTGTGGCAGATGTGTTGAACCAAGTGATCTGTTTCCATGCTGTACAACCCTGACTCTATCCTGGTTTATATCCTGTTGTATCCTTTGATAACCTGCCTCACTATCCTCAACTCCACCGATTTCCTTGTCATCTGTAAAATTACTAATCAGGTCATCTACATTTTCATCCAAATCATTTATATGCACTGCAAACAACAGAGGTCCCAGCACTGACCCTTGCGGGATATCATGGTCATAGACCTCAAGTCAGAAAAAACACCCATCCCCAACTACCCTCTGTCTTCTGTGAGCAAGCCAATTTTATGTCCAATTTGCCAACACACCAGGGATTTTCTTGCAATTTCGCTCTTCAAGACCAGAATATCTTTCTGCTTTAGACAAGTGCAACATTCACTGCCCTCCACTCATGAAATATTTTTGTCACTTCCTCAAAAAACCCAGTCAAGTTTGTGATACAGGGCCTACCCCACACAAAACCATGCTGTCTGTCTCTAATAAGGAGGAAGTGAGGACTGATGAAGAGCTTATGCTCAAAATGTCGACTGTCATCCTCCTCTGATGCTGCCTGAGCTGCTGTGCTTTTCCAGTGCCACACTTTTTGTCCCTAATAAGTCCATTCTTCTCAAAATGCAAGTAAACGCTGTCCCTATGAATCTTTTCCAATAACTTCCCTGACACTGGCCTATAATTTCCTGCATTATCCCTGTTGCCTTTCTTAAACAAAAGAACAACATCGACAATTCTCCAGTCTTCTGCAATATTGCCTCTGGCTAAAAAGGATACAAAGATCTCTGTCAAGGCCTCAGCAATCTCCTACCTTGCCTCCCTCAGATCCTATCAGGCCCTGGAAACTTATCTACCTTAATGTTTTTGAAGACACCAACATCATGTCCTCCTTAATGTCAAAGTGCCCCAGAATAACAGCATACCCATTTCTAATTTAACACCATCTGTGTCCTTCTCCTTGGTGAATACCAATGCAACATATCCATGAATGAGTGCACTCATTTCCTCTGGCTCCTTGCGTAAGTTTCCTCCTTTCCCTAGCTGCCCTCTTGCTTCTGAAAACATATAAAATGCCTTGGTATTCTCCTTAATTCTACGTGCTAAGCACATTTCATGGCCCCTCCTAGCCCTCATCATTTCTTGCTGAAGTTCTTTTCTGCTTCCTTTGTACTGTTCAAAGGCCTTTTCAATTTTCTAAACCTTACAAATGCTTCCTTTTTTTAATGACTAACATTTCAACCTCTCTTGTCATCCAAGTTCAAAAATCTTGCCATCTTTACCTTTCATCCTCAGGAATATGCCGGTTATGAACTCTGATAAACTAGCTTTTAAATGAGTCAGGTGTGGAGTAACCCTCAAACAGTCTCACCACCACCACCACCCCCCACTCCCCCCAAATTTCTCCAATCTAATCTAATTGAAGGTACTATGTAGCGTACCAGTGCAGATGAGTGGCTTTGTCCTGGATGTGTTAGTGCTATTGAATGTCAAGGGCCAATATGTATATTTATCATTGGAGATGGTCATTGACTATTACCTGTATGACACAAATGTTACTTGCCATCTATCAACCCAAGCCTAGATATTAAGAGGGAAGGTCATCGATAATGCTGGTTGGATGTAGGACACTACAGTGTTTTTCCAGTTTTTTTTTCATTTCACTGTTCCTACATTTGAGAAGATCAAACTTGATGGATTTGATACTTTCTGCATTTGTCTTGCAGCCAAGCACATTGTGAGCATTGATGGAAAGTGGGGTCTGTTTAAAGGCCTAACACCTCGCTTGTGTGCAGGAACCATCGGGACCATTGTACATGGCAAAGTACTACAGGTAGCTGCCGTCGTACTGGTGTTATGAATGATTGCACACTGAGGCACCGGAGTGGGGAGGAAAGGGGTGTGGTGATCGTGCTGCGGATTCGGGGGGCTCGTGGCATGGTGGGGTGGGTGGTAATGCACTTCACGTCAAGGCATTGTGGGGACAGGTTGGAGTCTGGGATGGACACATGGTAATTTACAACTGGGATGTATGCACCGGTGTCTGTCACAACAGACTTGGAGGCTGGTACTGTTAGTAGAGAGGAGCTAGAACCTGTTAACCTGTACATGCCAGGAGCCAGCATCTTACTGAGGCAAGGACCGACACTCCTTGTGTTGGACCTGTACAGGGCAATTTGGCTGTGGATACTCTGAGCCCACACTGTAGCTCTCCGCCTTCAACCGCACTTTTACTTTGGCATTACGGACACAGCCACGAAATAGTTGATCAGAATTGGAATGTCAGAGCCAGGTTACATGTAGGTATCAGAGGTTGTGTCCTTTTCCTCCGATTTAAAAAGTATGCATCTCGTGCTGGATTTTATTTTCAATTTCTTTCTAAGGCCCTGCCACTCTGAAGTCCCCTTCTCTCTCTCTTTCTCTGTATCATGTGCTCCTCATGTTACGGTCCCACCCTCACTTCCTCTGTATCTTTTTGTTACAGAGCTATCAGGAGATGAAAGAAAATGAGGTAAGTGCCAGTCTTATAATTCAGCTCTTGTACTGATGTGCACAGTATTAACTCACTCCCAGTATCTGATATTCTATGTATAAACCATCCAGAAATTTCACCCTCCCAAGTAGATTCCAGTCTTCTCGTTCCTGGGTATCTGTTATAAGCCCCTCAATTAGATTCCAGTATAACTTACTTCTCAGTATCTGTTATTCTGTATATAAGTCCCTCGATTAGATTCCAGTATGTAATTCACTCCCAAACAGCTATTATTTTATATGTAAACAATCCCGAACCCCTTGATTAGTTTGAGTTTGATATTCTAGCTATTCTGTCAGTCTAGTGCTGCTTTCCATCAGTTTTCCCTGGCTGCTGACAGACAGTGTGACCCCTAACCATTCGGAGTCTTGACAATTCTCTTCACTAAGATGAACTTCAGTATTTCATAGGTTAATATGCATCTGTCATAACTGTTCCTGACCTGTCAATTATGTTTCCTACTTTGACTTGCAGTGCACTGAAATGGAGAAAATTGGGGAGGAACCATCACTGCATCGTGTGTTTGAAGAGGTAAGACTAAGCATGACTCTTGTTTCTCCATATCCAGCCAGTGCTGTTGCTTCCAGCTCTTCCCGGGAGGAGGGTGCAGCATTGAATGTGCTTGGGCAAGTTTGTATACGAGGTGACACTGCTATAGTGATAGTCTCAGAATTCTGTTTGCTCCTCTTGACTAATTCAGGTCACATTTTAAATCATTGAACACAAAAACTAAAACCAGTTTATTGGGCCCGTTCATTTGGATTTATCCACTATGGCTGTTAATTAATCTGCAGTGACTGTTCTTTCCTTTCTAATATCATTTGGTGGGCGGCACGGTGGCACAGTGGTTAGCATTGCTGCCTTCGAGGAGAAAGTGAGGTCTGCAGATGCTGGAGATCAAAGTTGAAACTTTATTGCTGGAACAGCACAGCAGGTCAGGCAGCATCCAGAGAACAGGAGATTCGACGTTTCGGGCACAGGCCCTTCTTCCTGAAGAAGGGCCTGTGCCCGAAACGTCGAATCTCCTGTTCTCTGGATGCTGCCTGACCTGCTGTGCTGTTCCAGCAATAAAGTTTCAACTTAGCATTGCTGCCTCACAGCGCCAGAGACCTGGGTTCAATTCCTATCTAGGCGACTCTGTGTGGAGTTTGCATATTCTCCCCGTGTCTGCGTGGGTTTCCTCCGGGTGATCCGGTTTCCTCCCACCATCCAAAAATGTGCAGGTTAGGTGAATTGGCCATGCTAAATTGCCCGTCGTGTTAGGTGTAGGGGAATGGGTCTGGGTGGGTTGTGCTTTGGCGGGTCAGTGTGGACTTGTTGGGCCGAAGGGCCTGTTTCTGCACTATAAGTAATTTTTTTAAAAAAGTGTTTTTTAAGATTACTATCATTCATTCCTCTTGGTATTTTGAAGAAACTGAAATTCACACCCCACCCAAACCACCGCTACCAGCACTGTGACCCCCTCCTGGTATAACCAGTGATGTGATGTGATCTCTCTTTGCCCTGACGCTCCGTGTTCTTCATCCTTCTCAAAAACACCATCTCCAGATGCTGTTATTCAGTTTCAAAAAAAATCATTTGTAGAACTGTACAGCGCAGGAATGGGCCCTTCAACATGGTGCCAAATGAAACTAATCCCTTCTGCACGCTCTTGGTCCATATCCCTGCATTTTCATGTGTTTTTGTAAAAATCCCTTAAATGCCCTTATTGTATCTGCCTCCCACCACCACCCTGGCAGTGCATTCCAGACTCCTACCACACTGTGTAAAAGGCCTGTCCCTCTTATCTCCTTTGAACCCCCCCCAGCCAAAATAAATGCATGCCCCCTAATTTTAGACATTTCAACTCTGGGGGGGGAAAAAAAGTTCTGACTGTCAACCCTATCTATGTATCTCATAATTTTATAGACATTTATCAAGTTGCCCCTTAGCCTCCACCACTCAAGAGAAAACAACTGGAGTTTTTCTAGCCTTTCTTTCATAGATCATACCCCCTAAACCAGGCAGCATCCTGGGGGTAAACCTCTTCTGCGCTCTCTCAAGCCTCCATATCCTTCCTGTACTATGGCAGCCTTTGAACCAATACTCTTTAAGTGTGGCCTAACCAAAGTCTTATAAAGCTGCAACATGACACTCTCGTACTCAACTCCTCAAACAATAAAGGCGATCTGCTTGTGTGGCCACTTTCAGGGAGCTATGGACTTGAACCCAAGATCCTTATGTACATCAATGCTGTTCAGAATTCTGCCATTAACTGTATACTTTTCCATAACATTTGATCTCCCAAAGTGCAGCACCTCACACTTACCCAGATTAAACTTCACTTGCCACTTCTCTGCTCATTTCTGCAACTGATCTGTCCTGCTGTATCCTTTGACGACCTTCTACGCTATCCACAACTCCACCAATCTTTGTATTGTCTGCAAACTTGCTAATCTGCGTACCTTTTCACCCAACAAACAGCAAAGGTAATATGGCAACAAACAGTATGGATCCCTGCAGAACACCACTAGTCGCAGACCTCCAGCCTGAAAAACAGCCTTCCACCACTACCCTCTATCTTCTATGGCAAGCTAATTCTGAATCCACATGGCCAAGTCACTGTGGATCTCATGCATCCTAATCTTCTGGATGAGCTACCATGCGAAACTTGTTGAATGTCTTATGAAAACCTATATAAACAACATCTGCTGTTCTACCCTCAGCCATCACCTTCACTATCACCTCAAAAAATTCAATAAAATAAGTAAGACATGACCTGTCCTGCACAAAGCCATGCTAGCTGTGCATAATTAGGCCAAGCTTTTCTAAATGCACGTAAATCTTATCCCTAAGAATTCTCTCCAATAGCTGCCCAATCACTGATCTGAGACTCACTAGTCTAAAGTTTCCTGGATTATCCCTATTTCCCTTCTTGAACAGAGGAACAACATTAGCTACTCGCCAGTTCACCGGGGCACCTCCAGTGGCTAGCAAGGATACAAAGATCTTGGCCAAAGCCCCAGAAATCTCTTCTCTTGTGCCTCTCAGTGACCTGGGGTAGAAACCTTTGGATCCTTGAGACTTATCCACCTTAATGCTCTTCAAGAAACCCAACACCACTTCTTTCTTGATCTCAAAATGCCTGAGCGTATTAGCATGCTCCACACAAATCTCACTATCCTCCATATCCTGCTCCTGGGTGAATACCGATGCAAAGTGCTCAGTTAGGATCTTGCCCACATCCTGTCCCTCCAAGCACAAGTTCCCTCCATTATCCTTGAGTGGTTCTACCTTCTCCCTAGTTATCATTTTGTTTTTAATGAATGGATAGAATGCCTTGGGATTCTGTTTAAACCTACTTGCCAAGGTCATTTCATGGCCCCATCTTGCTCTCCTAATTCCCTGCTTGAGTACTTTCCTGTTTTAGAACATAGAACATAGAAGAATACAGCGCAGTACAGGCCCTTTGGCCCTCGAAGTTGCGCCGATCCAAGCCCACCTAACCTACACTAGCCCACTATCCTCCATATGCCTATCCAATGCCCGCTTAAATGCCCATAAAGAGGGAGAGTCCACCACTGCTACTGGCAGGGCATTCCATGAACTCACGACTCGCTGAGTAAAGGGAACCTATCCCTAACATCTGTCCTATACCCACCACCCCTTAATTTAAAGTTATGCCCCCTCGTAATAGCTGACTCCATACGTGGAAAAAGGTTCCCACAGTCAACCCTATCTAAACCCCTAATCTTTATATTCCTCACAGGATTCGGTCTGATTTTAGCTTCCTAAACCTTAAATGTGCTGCTTTTTTTTCATTTTAAATTCACAACCTCCCTCATTATCCAAGGATCCCTTATCTTGCCATCTTTGTCCTTCCTCCTTACTAGAGCATGCTGATCTTGAACTGTCCCCAGCAGGGCTTTAAACAATTCCATCTGTCAAATGTGGACTTGCTTGATAACAGCTCCTCCGAATTAACACTCCACAGCTCCTGCCTGACATAATTTGCCCTCTCCTGATTTAGTACTTTCCCGCAAGGTCCTGACTTATCCTTGTTCATAGCTATCTTAAAACTTAAGGAGTGGTGATCACTGTTTCCGATTGCTCTCCCACTGAGAGGTCAGTCACCTAGCCAGACTCATTAGCCAATACGAGGTCCAGTATGGCCCCTGTTCTGGACCAGGTCAGACCTATCAAAACATCTTAAGAAAGTAGCCCAGACCCTAACTTTGTGAGTTGTTTTATGCAGATATTCCAGGAGGGATGCAATTGGTTAAACCAAATTCATCAGTCTTTGTAAATGTATTAACTTTGTGATAATCCCATTGGGTACCATCTGGTTTTGACACCATTACTATGGGTGAGCTCCTGCCGCTGTAACTCACTTTGACTATGTCATCAGTGTTCACTCTCCTTTTGAGCCTGTGCCAACTTTAGAGGGTTATTACTATAAGGATGTTGCTTAATTGGAACAGCATCTTCTATATCTACATCATGCATAATTAGGTAAGTACTTGCCAGCTTATTTCCACATATCTCTCCATGTGATAGTAATAAGTCTTTTAGGTCATTTTGATTTTTCTCTAGAAGGTAACTCAATTTATCCCAATTTTTGACAACTTCCTCATTGACCAATTTAATCTGAGGAATGTCCAATTCAGAATCCTCTGAACTTGGGTCTTCACTCTGTTGTAACTGATAACACAGTCGCCTTTGGCTTTACTTCCCTGTCAAAATATCTTTTGAGCATATTCACATAACACACTCTACGAGATTTCTTTCTGTCTGGAGCCCTTACCAAATAGTTCACCTCACTCCATTTCCTTTCGGCTTGACAAAGTCCACTAAACGTTGCTTTTAAAGGTTCACCTATCACTGGAAGTAACACTTAGCAAAATTTCGTGTTTTTGAGTTCTTGTCTGTTTCCTGTTTCATTGTATGCTGTGATACTTTTAAATGTCTAGCTAACGCCCCTGCTCTATTTAATCGTTCCTGAAAATTTGACACACAGACCTCAATATGGCCTCTGAATTCTGACTTACCAATTTCTCCTTAATCAATTTTAGCAGTTCTCTCACTTCCTGCCCCAAAACTAATTAAAATGGACTAAATTTGGTGCATCTCTGAAGGTACAAAGGGAAGTCCTTTCTCCCAATCATCTGGATAGCCTTAATTATAAGTCCTCAATGTGGTCTTTAATGTCTGCTGCCACCTTTCTAGCACTCTCTATAACTCTGGATGATACGCAGTGGATTTGAATTGTTTTAATCCTCAGCTGTCTATAACTTCTTTGCATGATTTCAATGTGAAGTTTAACCCTTGATCTAATTGTATCTCTGTGGGTAGTCCAATATCTGGTGCAAATTTGAGCAATGCCTCTACAATCCTTTTAGCTGTGATGTTGCGTAATGGAAGGGCCTCCAGAAATCTAGTCAACACATCCATGATTGTTAATAAATACTGATGCCCAGTTTTTGTTTTAGGTAGGGGTCCTAAGCAAACAATTAAGACTTGTAAAAGGTTCCTCAAATGTGGGAATAGATATGAAAGGTTTTATTACTGCCTGTGGTTTTCCAATTACGTGACATGTATGACATGTCAAATAAAATTCAACTATATCCTTGTGCAATCCAGGCCAGTAAAAATGGCTTCGTATTTTAGCTTGAGTTTTTCTCACTCCTAAATGACCCCCTACTGGTAGCTCATGCACCACCCTGATCAAACATAGTCTCTGCTAATTCCATTTCCGCTTTCTTATCTGTACTCTTTGATCTTTGTTTCAACTGGTGATTTTGTGACCTCGTTACCACACAGTCAGAAAAAAAACGAGGATGTGTATCTTGTAGTAGTTCAGTTGCCCGAGGTTCCGTTGGCTAAGCAACAATCCTACCTGTGAACCAGCTATATCATTAGCAAGGACAAATTGTATTCCTGGAGCTGAGAGTTTGTCCAGTATTCCTACCACAACTTCTCCATTCTTCACTAGACTTTCTAACCTCACTTTACATAATTGAGTGCTTCTTGTCTGACCGTGAATTCCCATTACAAGCACTTTTTCTGGCAACAGTCCTTCGGAGGTACCCATCTCATCTTTCAGCATTACAGATTGACAGGGTCCTGTGTCTCTTAATATTGTAACCTCTTTGCCTGCTGCTTTTGGCCTGTGTGAGTAAACTTTTCCTTTGCAGGTATATGTTTAAGAAGATCTGGCACTTGCTCCTTAACCCATTTCCGACCAGCTTGTACATTCTAGTGCAGCTTTCTAGCCTCTCCTGTGTTTTCCGTTGCCATTCCAACAAAATTCACTGGCTTGTCCTGTTTTCCTACATCTGACTTCCTAGTGCTTTTCCTAACCCACCCTAGACTGCTGTGATTTCATGTGGCCTACTTTATTGCAGTAAAAACACTGAAGCTTTATAACTTGTCTTTCCCCTTCAAGGGTTTCCTTTTCACCTTGTGGTAAGTTATCCTTATGATCTTCACTGACATCTACATCTCCCTTTCCACGTGAGGCTTTCTCTTTTCCCCAATTTCAATCCTTCATGAATTCAGCCATTTCAGCTGCTAATCTTACTGTTTTAACTCTCTGCCTTTCCGCGAGTTCTTACTACTTCAGGAAGTGAATTTTTGAACTCCTCCAAAATAGTAGTCTAAGAACATCATTGGTTTGCTCTATCTTTAATGCCCGTACCCACCTATCAAAATTACTTTGTTTGATCCTTTCAAACTGTCTGTAGGTTTGACCAGGGACCCTCCTTAGATTCCTGAAATGTTGTCTGTAGGCTTCTGGCATAAACTCATATGCACTTAAGATGGCTTTCTTCATCACCTCATACGCCCCACAGATACCTCCTTCGATAGTGATGCGAATCCCTCATTAACTCTGTCAACAAGTTTTGTTTGGATCAACAAAACACACATGGTCACTGGCAACTGCATTTGTTTAGCCTCGTTTTCAAGTGAGATGAAACAATCTTCCACATCCTTCTCATCAAATTTGGGTAATGCTTGAATATACTTAAACAGTTTCTCACCAGGACTTTGGCTGCTATGGGTTTGCTCATCCTCACTCTGCCTCAATAAGCTTACCATCATCCTTTTAAGCTGACCTTCCTGTCTAAGTGCCAATTTCAGAAGTTCAAACTCCCTCTCTCTCCTTTTCTCCATTTGTGTGTGTGTCTGTGTCTCTCTCTCTCTCTCTCTCTCTGTCTCTTTCCTCTGCTTTTAATCGTAATTCAAACTATTTCATATCCGTTTCCCTTTCCTTGACGTTTGCCTCTAACTCAAGCTACTTCATTTTCAATTGAATTTTAGCCATCTCTAAAGATTCTGATGGCATTTCCAGCAAATGTAGATGCTGAGCTACTACTGTAATTATCTCTCCTTTCCTCACGGAAGAAGGCAGCTCCAGCTCCAATTGGTTTGCTAATTCCAGCAGCTTGACCTTAATCATGTTTTGTAAAACCCCCAAAGTCACTACTTCCACCCCCAGGACTATCTTGGTGACTGAAAGAGCCACTGCTATCCCAAACACTGTTTAAACCAACCAATTTCAACACCCAGAATGAAAGACACCAGCACCTACCACTCGCTGCCTTCGAGTCCAACAACCCTAATCCCAATTTGGAACTATAGAAAAAATCCAGCCAAGAGACTCCAAACTGTTATGCACCAGACCAGGTCAACCCCCTCAAAGCATTTCAAGAAAGTAGCCCAGACCCTAACCCTGCTAGTTGTTTTAAGTCTGTGTAATGTGGATAGTCCAGGAGGGATGCAGTTGGTCAAACTACATAGTTTTAAACAAAACAGAATTTATTTACAAGATTACTGAATGAAACACAAACAAAAGAGAATAACTTAACCTATTCAAAAACCCAACAGATAATCCCAACTTAATGATGCTGTACCCAGTACCTGCAACAATCCCTATTAAAACCCTTAGCACAAAAGGTAAAATGAAACCCAGGTTCTGACAGGAGAGAAGTCAGAGAGAGATCAGCATGGACTGCTTCTTTGAGGTCCAGGTTCTTTTTAACTCCACTTTGCAAAAACCAAACCAAGCCAGAGAGAGACTGAGCAGGGAGAACTGGCCACTCCCCTTTCATTGGACAAGTGTATTTTTAAACTTTAAAAAAGCCTTTTTCCTGAGGCAATATCTGTTAGCCAAAATCAAATTGACCCCCTAAAGTCCTTCAACTTAGACTTTTTGGGGTCTGTATCTTTTAGGGCCTCTCTGAAAAAGGAAACAAGGACACCATAACCTTGTTAAAGGAGCAGCATGTCGCACCCCTCCTCTCGTTGGGCTGTTCTCTCACTGTTTCAAGAAACCCACTTGGATGCATTTATCAAATTCCACCTTGTCTAAGCCTCTTGCGGTAAGGGAGCCCCAGTTAGCCTTGGGGAAGATAGTTACCAACTATGATAACGCTGTTTTTATTACACCTTTCCATAATCTGCCGACGTATTTATTCCTTTATAGCTCAGCTGTTGGGGGGCCTATAGCATAATTATATCATTGATTGCACCCATCTTATTTTTGAGCTCTATGCATATTGCCTCAGTGGACGAACCCTCCAGTATGTCCTCTCTGAGTGCAGATGTAACATTGTCTCTTATTAGTAATGCAACTCCTCCACCTCTTTTACCTTCCCCTCTGTCTCCTTTAAAAGACGAAGCCCTGGAACATTGAGCAGCCAGTCCTGTCGCCCCTCTCAATCAAGTCTTTATAGTGGCCTGAACATCCTAGTCCCATGCACTAATCCAGGCTCTGAGCTCATCTGCCTTACCTATAATACTCCTTGCATTGAAATTAAACACATTAGTGCCATTGTGTTCATTTACCTGTTTCTGCCTGACCTTTCTTTGTGGTTTACTGGTCTTAACACCTACCTTCCCCTCTATTCCTCCACTTGCTGATCTACTGCTCTGGTTCCCCATCTCCTGCCATTCTAGTGTAAACCCTCCCCAATAGCACTAGCAAGCCTCCGTGAGGATTTTCCTGTCCAGTTTAAGTGCAGCCTATCCCCCTTGTACAGGTCACCCTGCCCCCGAAGAGGTCCCAATGATCCAAGAACCTGAAACGCTGCCCCCTGCACCAGCTCCTTAACCACCCATTCATCTGTCCGACCTTCTTACTCCTTCCTCGCTAGCACGTGGCACTGGTAGTAACCCAGAGATTGCTACTGTTGAGGTCCTGCTCTTCAGCCCATTTCCTAATTCCCCGTACTTGCTCTGCTCTGCAGGACCCCATCCCTCCTAACTAGCTATACCGTTGGTACCAATGTGCACCACGATCTCTGGCTGCTCAACCTCTCCCTTAAGAATTTCGTGCAACCGTTCAGAGATATCCTTGACCCTGGCACCAGGCAGGCAACACACCATCCTGGAGTCTCGATCGCAGCCACGGAAGTACCTGTCTATGCCCCTAACTAGCGAGTCTCCTACCACTATCACTCACTTGGATCTTGCCTGACCCTGCTCTATAGCAGAGCCAGCTGTGATGCTGCCACAGGCCTGGCTGCTGCTGTTATACTCTCCTGAGAGGCTATTCCCCCACAACAGTATCCAAAATGATATACCCTGTTAGAGAGGGGAATAGCCACAGGCAACTCCTGCACTACTTGCCTGCCTTTCCTGGCAGTCACCTATCTATCTGACTGAATCTCTGGTATGACCATTTCCTTGTAACTAGTGTCTATCACACTCTTTCACCCCTGAATGCTCCTCAGTGTGTCCAACTGAACGACGTGACCTCTGAGGAGCTGCAGCCGGTCACACTTTCTGCAGATATAATTGTCGAGGACACTAGACTGCTTCCTGATTTCCTCCATCTGGCAGGAACCGTGTAACATTGCCCTAGCTGCCATCTCTGTCTCTTTACCCAAAGAAAGATTGCCTTTACCTTGCTTACCCAATTCACTGAAGCCCAATATTCACCAAAGCCTGCACTTATACCAACTAGATGCACTAACTGGTCACTTAAATTACAACGCATCCTTACAAGCGGACCATCTACCTCTCGGCTACAGCAAGCTTCCTAACAGTCTCTCTCAATCTCTCTTCTCTTCTCTTTTGTTTTGGTTAAAGGAGGAGGGAAGGATGGAACACTACAGTAATGTTTTATTCCTGTTCTATGTTCTAAAGTGATGTTTGGGGCTTACCACTCCTTGTCACTGTACTGACCTCTTCCAGAATGCTCAGCGAAATCACTCTTTGCATTCAATACAGAGACAGCATGGGGTTAGATGCAGAGTAACGCTTTCTCTACTTTTTAAACTGCAAGTAAAGCTAAAGCTGCTCTATTCTATTAAACTAGAAGTAAACAGAAAATGAAGCAGCTCTTCTTTCCCCCTGACTTACCATTATCCATCGTTTTGTCTGCCGAACTGCAGTTCTCTTTCTCTCTCTGGGCTTAATTTCCCCCAGTTGTTTACTCCTTTAATCATCCATCTTCAGTAAATACACCACTTTTCCCTAGCCCCTGGACTTGAGATATTAACTCTTTTTGTCTTTCCACAGATGTTGCCAGACCTGCCAAGTTTCTTCAGCAATTTCTGTTTTTGTATGTTATCTTGATCTCTTGAACTTTTTCAATATTCACTCTTTGCTTTGTGTCTAGACGATGCGAGAGATGATTGCTCGCTCCACAGCCACTGTTGTCACTCATCCTTTCCACGGTAAGTATGCTTCGTTGTTCTTGAACATTGTTGTGTTGCACTAGTGCTAAGTGAGCAAAGGTGGAATATTGATTTTGTCATGTTCCCTTGCAGTAATCACCTTACGATGCATGGTGCAATTTATCGGCCGAGAAACCAAATACAGGTCAGTGCTGAGAAACACCTTGTTTTACATTCTGACACTGCCTGTCCTCAGTGTGTAATGTGGGAGCGAGTCCCAAGTCAGTTGAACAGAGAACATTAGATTAGATTAGATTACTTATAGTGTGGAAACAGGCCCTTCGGGCCAACAAGTCCACACCGACCCGCCGAAGCGTAACCCACCCAGACCCATTCTCCTAAAGCTACGAGCAATTTAGCATGGCCAATTCACCTAACCTGCACATTTTTGGATTGTGGGAGGAAACCGGAGCACCCGGAGGAAACCCACACAGACACAGAGAATGTGCAAACTCCACAGAGTCGCCTGAGGTGGGAATTGAACCCGGGTCTCTGGCGCTGTGAGGCAGCAGTGCTAACCACTGTGCCACCGTGTCGACTACAATCTATCCACCATCAGAGAACGAAGGGCCGTTTGAACCACTGGAATGTTGTGTAGTATGTGTCTAATGACAGCACCCACAGGTCTTCATATTTTGTGCCACAAATATCCCAGAATTCTGTGGGTGCTGCTCGGCAATGTCCTCCAAATTACAATGCCACTGGGCAAACACAAGTGCATGGGTTCCACACATCAATGTAGATGGGTTTGCATGCATAGATGAGTCTGTGCTGTTGTAACATTCACACACTGTTTGCACTGTTATGGTGTTCACAAAAGTATGCATTTCCAGTTCAAGCAGACGTCTGTGTGTGCAGATTTATACTGTTCACACGCATGCGTCTCTGCCAATTTATTCTGTTTTCTCGCTCTCGCTCTCTCTCACACATCTACACACATGTTTGTAGATTTATACCATTTACACACGCATGTGCTTGTTAGAACATTTACACAGACGCATTTGTGTCCAGTTAGACTGTTCACATAGACGAGTGCGCAGGCACAGCCAGACCCTTCTCGCAGTTGAATGCACGTGTGCACTATTGTCTATTGAGGTAAGTATGAGCACATCATTGCAATGTTAAAGGAGTCGAGTGTGCAGTCGTTGACTCCCGATTGTGTATGTGTGAGATTGCCGTATTCAGATGATATGCCCATGATGGTTGCGTACTGGTGAATGAGTCTGAATGCAGCTAGACTATTCAGAGAGATGAGCATGTGTAACATGTTCGGTGTTTCTGTGGCATTTACGTGGCCTAAAACCCTCAATATAAGGTAATAATTATGCAAGTATAGTCACTACTCTGACACTTTATCCATTTTTGAACATTAATTGTTTGCTTTTCCGTTGTTGGACTTTACAGTGGCTTATTCGGTTCCATAGTGACGATCTATGAGGAAGAGGGATTTTTTGGCTTTTTTGCGTAAGTATACATTGCTGCAAATGTTTTGAGAATGGAACTTGAAATTTTTTTTGTATCTGCCAATGTCAGCTGATTGATTCAATTTCTGAATATCCAGGGACGTGCTGCCCATTATTCGGAAAGAATGCTGGTTTACGTATGGGTGCAAGTGGAGTGATTGTCGATTGCTCACTGTTAAAAGTGGCAACAGGCCCTTAAAACAAGGCACATACCATCCCTCCCAGTAGTTATCCTGGGCACTATTTATAGTAAAAGAGCATATGTTAATGTCAGGAATGTTTACCTTGGTGAAAAGCTGGTAAGAAAGCATGTAAATAGTGTGACTGCTGTGTTCTTCCTGACAGTTTCTGTTTCTTCTGTATAGTCACTTTTGGTCCTATTTGCTATTGTGGTCTATTGACAAGCATTTTACTTTGTGATTTGGTATTGTGTAACCTCTAGAAGCTATGATGAAGAGGGCTTGCTTGCTGTACAAACCATGTAACACTATAATGTTCAATGTGCTGCATAAATCTAACTTGCTGTTAATCAGCATGTGGCTGAGTGAAAGGTGCGAGTTTTTCAAAATGCCTTTCACACCCTCGGGGCTCCCAGAGTGTTATACAGCCAATGACGTAAATGTGGTAATTGCCTAAATGAGAAGAAATTAAGGCAAAGTTCCTTTAACACATTTGCTCCGCTGTAGTCTTTGAGGAGAAAGTGAGGTCTGCAGATGCTGGAGATCAGAGATGGAAATGTGTTGCTGGAAAAGCGCAGCAGGTCAGGCAGCATC
>NC_057725.1:68683107-68691017 GCF_004010195.1 Chiloscyllium plagiosum | reverse complement strand
CTGCGCTTTTCCAGCAACACATTTCCATCTCCGCTGTAGTCTGGTCACTTAATCTAATGTGAATTTCTCTCTCTGAGCCCAATGTAGAGAAGGACTGTGTGAATCACTGAGTTCAGTGTGGCGCAGTTTGGTGTGAATCTCTGTCTGGTCCCAGTGTGGATTGGGCATGTGTGAATCTTTCTCTGAGCCCAGTTTGGAGCAGCCTGGTGTGAATCTGTTGTTCCAGTGTAAAACAGGCTGGTGTGAACCTCATGCTCATTGCTATGTGTCTCTTTGCAGTGGTCTGTTTCCTCGACTGCTGGGTGATGTGATTTCCTTATGGCTTTGTAACATGTTGGCCTATCTCATCAACACTTATGCACTGGAGCCCCCCAGTCAGGTAGGTTATAAAATTCTAACGCACCTCTCAGCAGGTCAGCGTTTCCCTGAGGTAGGATGTGTGAAAGAGGAGGGATTGGAATTGGATGGAGGAGGGGTGAGGATATTTGAGGCAGGGTGAGTCGGTAACAGGGCATACTTGATGGGGTAAGGGGGTTATTTAGGGTGGAGACTATGATCCTACTGGGTGCGAAGAAAGTGCATGAAGCTCCTGAGCCAAATATATTAAAACCCCTTTAAAGTTTCCAGTTATTGTGGACAGGAGCATGTTAAAAACTGAGTCCTGCTCCTGGTCATTGGTTTTGCTGGTGCATTTCCTCACCATCTGAGGAGGGGGTGGTGGGCTTGGTGTGTTGCGATTCCTCTCGCTGGCCAATGTTTAGGAGGAAGTGCAAGGGAGGTGCTTATGGGCGGATGGTACAGTACCCCAGCAAGAGGTCATAGAGGGTGTATGGGTGCACTGAAGATGACATAATCCAGGGGGTTTGTTTGACTGGTGAACTGAGCCTCTGCTCTCCAGCTTCATGGTTAAACATTAGCAACTTCCCTCTCCACACAAACCCGTGGTCAATGAAACGTCCCACCTCATCCCAGTAATTGCGGCTGGTCAATAATGCACCCTTCTACTTACTGCAACTTCCACCTAGAAAATGATTTCACCCTATAATTGGTAGCTCTTTTTCTGAGAATCGAAGAAAAATCTAAATAATTACAAATTATGAAGAAGACCTGTGGATCCTTGGAAATCTCCGTTCTAAACAGTAAGTAATAGAAGCAGCTCTGCTTGACGCCCCTTGATTACTTAGAACCAACAGGGAGGGAGGGGAGAGTAGACAGTGGTGGCTGGCAGCTGGGAGAACCAAATTGTTTCGGCCCAGAGGAGGAGGTACAGGCCATCATGTCTGCAGTATCTCTCCAAACGAGCGATTAAATTTTGTGCCATTCTCCTGTCTTATCCCTATAACCCAACATGGAACAGTACAGGCCCTTCGGCCCTCGATATTGTGCTGACTTGCGGAACCAATTTGAAGCCCATCTGACCTACACTATTCCATTCTTGTCCATGTGCATATTCAAAGGCCATTTAAATGCCCTTAAAGTTGGCACGTCTACTACTGTTGCACGCAGTGCGTTCCACGTCCCTACTACTGAGTAAAGAAACTATGTCTGACATCTGTCCTATATATAACAGCCCACAATTTAAAGCAATGTCACCATCCGAGGTAAAATGCTCTCACTGTCCACCCTATCTAACACTGTGATTTATCTTACATGTTTCAATTAAGGCACCTCTCAACCTTCTCAACAGCTTCGAGTCCCTCAGCCATTCCTCGTGAGACCTTCTCTCATACCAGGCAACATCCTGGTAAATCTCCATGAACCCTTTCCAAAGCTTCCACATTCTTTCTATAATACAGTGACCAGAACTGTACACAATATTCCAAGTGGGGCCGTACCAGAGTTTTGTACAGCTGCAGCATGACCTCGTGGATCCGAAACTCAATCCCTCTACCAATAAAAGCGAACACATTGTATGCCTTCTTAACAAACCTATCAACCTGGGTGGCATCTTTCAGGGATCTATGTACATGGACACCGAGATCTCTCTGCTTATCTACACTATCAAGAATCTTACCATTAGACCAGTACTCTGCATTCCTGTTACTCCTTCGAAAATGAGTCACCTCACACTTTTCAACATTAAACTCCATTTGCCACCTGTCAGGCCAGCTCTGCAGTTTATCTATGTCTCTCTGTAGCCTGCAACATCCTTTGTCACTACCCTCATCTTAGTGTCATCCGCAAATTTACCAACCTATCTTTCTCTGCCCTCATCCAGGTCATTTATATAAAAAATGATAAACACCAATGGACCCAAAACAGATCCTTGTGGTAAACCACTCCAGGGTGAATATTTTAAATCAGACACCACCTTCTATCTTCTTTCAGCTAGCCAATTTTTGATCCAAACTGCTAAATCATCCTCAATCCCATGCCTTTGTATTTCCTGCAATAGCCTATCGTGAGGAACCTTATTAAACGCCTTGCTGAAATCCATATACACCACATCAACCATTTTACCCTCAGCCACCTGTTTGGTCACCTTCTCAAAGAACTCAATAAGGTTTGTGAGGCACGACCTACCCTTCACAAAACCGTGTTGACTCTCCCTAATCAACTTCTTCCTCTCTAGATGATCATAAATCCGATCTCTTATAACCCTTTCCAACACTTTACCCACAACCGAAGTAAGCCTCACAGGTCTATAATTACCAAGGTTTCTCTACTCCCCTTCTTAGACAAGGGAACAACGTTCCCTATCCTCCAGTCTTCTGGCACTATTCCTGTAGACAATGACAGCATAAAGATCAAAGCTTGGCAAACTCCTTCCCAGATAATCCTAGAATAAATCCCATCCAGCTCAGGGGACTTATCTATTTTTGCACTTTCCAGAGTTGCTAACACCACCTCCTCGTGAATCTCAATCCCATCTAGTCTAGTAGTCTGTATTCTCCTCAACAATATTGTCTTTTTTCAGTGTGAATACTGATGAAAAGTATTCATTTAGTGCTTACCCTATCTCCTCTGACTCCACACAAAACCTCCAACTACTGTCCTTGATTGGCCCTAATCTTACAGTAGTCATTCTTTTATTCCTGATGTGCCTACAGAAAGCCTTAGGGTCAAGGAAAACCCTATCAGCCAATGACTCCTCATGTCCCCTCCTGGCTCCTCTTAGCTCTCTAAGTCCTGGCTAACTTGTAACTCTTGAGCGCCCTAACTGAGCCATCACATCTCATCCTAACATAAGTCGTCTTCTTCCTCTTGACAAGAGATTCAACTTCTTTAGTAAACCACTGCTCCCTTGCTCAACCACTTCCTGCCTGCCTGACAGGTACACACTTATCAAGGACACGCAGTAGCTGTTCCTTAAATAAGCTCCACATTTCAATTGTGCCCATCCCCTGCAGTTTACTTCCCCATCCTATTCATCCTAAATCTTGCCTAATCGCATCGTAATTGCCCCCCCCCCCCCACAATAACTCTTGCTCTGTGGTATATGCTTGTCCCTTTCCATCACTAAAGTAAAATAACCGAATTGTGGTCACTATCACCAAAGTGCTCACCTCCCTCGAAATCTAACACCTGGCCAGGTTCACTACCCAGTACCAAATCCAATGTGGCCTCGCATCTAGTTGACCTGTCTACATACTGTGTCAGGAGACCCTCATGCACACATTGGACAAAAGCTGACCCATCTAGAGTGTATGAATTATCGTATTCTCAGTCAATATTTAGAAAGTTAAAGTTCCCCAAAACAACTCTTGCTCCTATCGAGGATCATCTTTGCTATCTTTTCCTCTACATCTCTGGAACAATTTGGAGCACTATAGAAAACTCCCAACAGTGTGACCTCTCCTGTTTCTAACCTCAGCCCACGCTATCTCAGTAGACGAGTCTTCAAATATCCTTTCTGCAATCATAATACTGTCCTTGACTAACAGTGCCACACCTCTCCCCTCTTTTACCATCTTCCCTGTTCTTACTGAAACATCTAAATCCCGGAACCTGCAACAACCATTCCTGTCCCTGCTGTACCCATGTCTCTGAAATGGCCACAACATCAAAATCCCAGGTACCAACCCATTGCTGCAAGTTCACCCACCTTATTCCAGATGCTCCTGTTGTTTAAGTAGACACACTTCAAGCTAACTTCTTGCTTGCTGGTGCCTTCTTGCGACCTGGAAACCTTATTTCTGGCCTCACTACCCCCAACCTTCTGTATACTCGGACTACAATTTGGGTTCCCACCACCCTGCTGAATTAGTTTAAACCCTGAATTAGTTTAAACTACTTCTCTCCAGCTCCTTCAGTTGAACCTGCCTCCACTACACACTCAGACCCTGACCAGTTGCTATGCAGAAAAATTTTATCTCTTACTCCTTTTGCTATTTTAACCAATTACACTAAAGCTGTTCCCAAGGTTCTCAATTCTCTGATGGCAAGGAACAGTTTCTCCCTCTCCTTCTGTCCAGATCCCTCATAATTTTGAAACCATCAAGTCAAATATTGGCAACAGTCCCAACATCTGCAGTCTTCTGTGGAGAGCACTGAACAACCAGAGCTGGAATAGGAATGTTAGGCTGTGATAACTGGTGCCCTGCATGCCTCCACTGGAGAGTCTGGGAGAATTACTGTTGAGCAGTGAGCTGTGTTGTTGAGTTTTCACCCTGATGTGTTCTAGGGCTCACAGATCGGGGAGCTGAGAAGTTACTCGCAGGCCGTGACTGGGGTGAGTGCCATTCCATCTGAGCCATTGTTTTATTCATTTACAGCAGCAATTGTACTTTTCACTCTAATGGTGGAATTCAACCGTGCAGCCTTCACTCGGGCTGAAACTAGCTCTTATCTTGAGCAACTTGTCCAGTGCATTAACCAGCCAACTCTGCTTGCAGAGAGAAACTAGTGTCAGGAACATCTTCTGTTGGTTTTTGTGCAATTAGGCAGGACATTGCTTGCCTTCTTTCCCACACCCCACCCACCACACAAGGCATGAGGGGCCAGCATCGAACAGACGCCTGAATTCTGGTAACACTTCAGCTCTCTTGTTGTGACACTGACCTTGGTGTGTCTGGAGGTTTACATAACCCAAAATCGCAACACACGCACAAGCTGGAGATTCTGCAATGAACAAGGACTTAAATTTACAGGTTTTCTCTTGACAATTTAAACCTGAAGGCCGAGAACGTAGTGTTCTGATCCTTGTCTAGTCGGCTCCACATGCAGTAAATCCCAAAGGTGTCTGGCCCCTGTTGCAGCTCCTGCTTTATGGAAGTGTTTGCTTTCGGAATGAGTACTCGGTCACTGTCTTGTCTCCTTGTTTCCTTCACAGTTCCTAGCCAGCATGCTGACGTACCCCTTCGTGCTCGTCTCCAACCTGATGGCAGTCAACAACTGTGGGTGAGTCTGGCATTCATTCATTCCCCAGGCTTTAGCGCAAAGTGAGGCTGGCCACCAGCAAACAAGACCCAAACCCTGTGCATGGTGTTGGCTGCAAACAGACTCAAACTGGCATTAATTTAGGTTAGATTAGATTAGATTACTTACAGTGTGGAAACAGGCCCTTCGGCCCAACAAGTCCACACCGCCCCGCCGAAGCGCAACCCACCCATACCCCTACATTTACCCCTTACCTAACACTACGGACAATTTAGCATGGCCAATTCACCTGACCTGCACATCTTTGGACTGTGGGAGGAAACCGGAGCACCCGGAGGAAACCCATGCAGACACGGGGAGAACGTGCAAACTCCACACAGTCAGTCGCCTGAGGCGGGTATTGAACCCGGGTCTCTGGCGCTGTGAGGCAGCAGTGCTAACCACTGTGCCACCGTGCCACCCACAAATTTACTTGCGTTTGAATTGTTTGCTGATAGAAATCAAGAATGTTATTCCTGAGCCACAGACTTTTCTTATCGCCGCGGTCTATTATTTGCAACTATATCATCAGAACAGTACTGCACAGGGTTAGGTATAGACTAAAGCTACCTCTACACTTTTAAATTGGAAGTAAAGCTCCCTGAATACTGTCCCCATCAAACGCTCCCAGGCAAAATTTGGGATTAGATACAGAGTAGAGCTACTTCTACTCTGTGAAAATAAAGCTCTCTGGATGTTGTCCCCATCAAAGAGACCCAGGAAATGTACAGCACGGGTTAGATACAGAGTAAAGCTCCTGCCATTCAGTTCCATGACTGTCTTTCAGCACTGCTCTGGAGTACTGCTCCTATTTGGTTTGGAAAATATGTTTGCAAATCATCTAATGCCAGTGTTGAAAGCTCTAGTTTCTACCTAATGTAGTATTGTGTCCCACACAATGTCATCTGTGGCAGCTCAGCCATAGGTGACAGTTCCAGCAGTGGCCGATTGATATATGGAATAAGATTGAAAGTGAGAGCCGTCAGAATGTCCGTCGCAGAGCTGCAGCTGTAAGGAAACACAATCATTGTTTTGTTGCCGAGTGTCAGCATGTGGGTACGACCGGTGCTGAGCTGTCTCCACTTTTGGTTGCAGAATGACTGTCTATTGTGACTCTCTTCCCCAGGCTAGCTGGTGGTCTCCCTCCTTATGCTGCAGCATACTCTTCATGGATTGACTGCTGGCGCCAGCTAAGCCGAGAGGTGAGTTGAAGTTCTGTTTGTGCTGCAAGCCATTTTGATCTGCTGGAACCAAATGCATTTGCTGTGCGCTCTGTGTAAAGTCTCCCTGGCTCACAAGGGGCTCAGGGAATGATTTCAATCCCTTAAGTAAAGAGTGCAAAGCTGTGCACAGAGTTCTAAGTCTGCTCTCACTAATGCCTGTACTGTTGTAACAAGTGTTCCCTGCTTTAATACGCCACCATTTTTCAATAAATACCCACATTCCATTTGCCTTCCTAATATATCTCATGATATTTCAATACCCTGGCACAGTGCCTGCTGATGCTGTATGTTCTCGTGCCTCAGTCTGTCTGACTGCCAATTCATGCCAACGAGTCACAGTCATTCCCCCTTGAAGTCTTTCATCCCAACCCCAGATGTAATGAGTGGTTCCTCAACTTAAGCTGGAAAATTACAACTTTGATAAATTGACGCAGGAAAGTCTGGGCAAGGACTGCAATTACAGATCCTTCAGCTTCAAGATCTCGAACAGTTTGAGGCAAGTCAGGATTGGAAAAGTTTGAAATTGTGTGTTAACCTGATTGAGCAAAAAGACCTTGGTGCTTATCTGTGACAATTGCACCTGAGTCCTGTCTAACAGATAAGGCTGGTCGGTTACAATTACAGGGAAAGGTGTGTGAGACGTATTCTGACTGTACACGCTGGTTCATTAGAAATGCTGCAGTGGGATGTAGGAGAATTGGGATCACAAGGACAGTGGATGGAAGCAGTTGATGAAATGTGTAGCCTGATGAGGAGGGGATAAGTGCTGAGAGACTCTGAGAATAAGCGTGACTGATTTGAAGACTATGTCCAGCTTCCTGATCAGTTTATAAATGTTTTCTCTATACTTGGACTACCAATTCCTTTCAAAGTTCTGAAAACTTCAATTAAATCACTGCTTAACTTTACTTCAGGGAGTAGAAGACTAGTTTATAGAACATAGAACAGTACAGCACAGAACAGGGCGTTTAGCCCACGATGTTGTGCTGACCACTGATCCTCATGTATGCACCCTCAAATTTCTGTGACCATATGTATGTCGAGGAGTCTCTTAAATGTCCCCAATGACCCTGCCTCCACAACTGCTGCTGGCAACGCATTCCATGCTCTCTCAACTCTCTGTGTAAAGAACCCGCCTCTGACATCCCCTCTATACTTTCCTCCAACCAGCTTAAAACTATGACCCCTCATGTTAGCCATTTCTGCCCTGGGAAATAGTCTCTGGCTATCGACTCTATCTACGCCTCTCATTACCTTGTATACCTCAATTAGGTCACCTCTCCTCCTCCTTTTCTCCAATGAAAAAAGTCCGAGCTCAGTCAACCTCTC
>NC_057725.1:68641978-68682712 GCF_004010195.1 Chiloscyllium plagiosum | reverse complement strand
GCTGTTTTCTGTTGGCCAGCCAATTCTGTATCCAGACAGTTAAGTTCCTCTGTATCCCATTCCTCCTGACCTTCTGAATGAGCCTGCCATGGGGAACCTTATCAAATGCCTTGCTAGAGTCCATTTACACCACATCCACAGCTCGACCCTCATCAACTTTTCTAGTCACATCCTCAAAGAACTCGATAAGGTTTGTGAGGCATGACATGCCCCCCTCAAAGCCGTGTTGACTGCATTTAATCAAGCCATGCTCTTCCAGATGGTCATAAATCCTATCCCTCAGAATCCTTTCTAACACTTTGCAGACGACAGACGTGAGACTTATTTTCTAATCAACTTGTTCAGATGAGTCACGATGCATCTTTGGAGCACGTGGGACTTCAACCAAGGTCTTCTGGTCCAGAAATTAGGGATACAATCACTATGTCATGATATTTCCTCATAATTCAACGTTTTTGGGTCCTGGCAGTAATCGCTTTCAAGGTTAACTTGCCGTTTCTCGGGTGTGCTGTGAGAATTAGACACAGGGCTCCAGGAGTGTTCAACTGTTGCTTTGAACAGCTTTACTGCTTTAGAAATGAAACATTCCATCAGCCTTTTTGATTACCTTAACATGAGACAGAACACTGAACCATCATCTCCACTTGCCTGCCTTATCTCTCTGTCCCTTGATTCTCCACTTCCCCAAACCGGTTATTTTTTGATCTCTGGCATACACAGTGATTTGAGTATTCACTGCTGTCTAGGATAGAGAATTCCAAAGATTCGCAACTTTGAGTCGAACATATTTCTGCTTCTCTCAGTCCTAATCATTTATCCTGAGCCAATGACCCCTGGTTCAAGATTTTTCTACCAGGGGAAACGTCATCCAGGAATATTTTCAATTTGATAACCTCTTGTTCTTCGAAACTCCAATGAATTTAGGCCCATTCTATTCGATCATGCTGTATGACCTAATTAAAAGAAAGACTTCGATGCTGATCTGTAGGAATTGTCCTGTTTAACAAAGATGAGTCTGGATACAATTACAGGCCTCCTCCCAGAATGGCCCACCCATTCCAGGAATCAATTTAATGAACATTTGTATCCTCTCCAAAGAACAGAACATCTTGCCCAAAACTGTACACAGTGCTGTGGTTCACGTGTTTTCACCAAAAGGCAGCAAGACTTCCATAATATTGCACACCAACCCGCTTACATTAAAAACTAACATATAAGATCACCAAGTTAAATAGTATTACAACATCCAAACTCCTTGGAATATTACATTTATTAGTGTCTCACCATTTTTCTAAAAAAACACTTCTGCTTTTCAATTTCATCTTCAGTCATATATAACCCTACATTTCTCCACATTACATTTATCTGTCACCTACTTGCCCAATCACTGAATTAGACTATTTCCCTTTGCAGCCTTTTCACATCCTCCTCACAGCTTACTTTACATTTTATAGCCTGAGGCTGTACTGTCTGTTCCTGCTGGAGAAACTCTGCAGGTCTGGCAGCACCTATGGAGAGCTAATGTTTCAAGGCTGTTGTGACTCCTCTGGTCTCTTGCCGTCTAGCTAAACAGCTGCACTATTTTAAAAAAAAACAAATCCTAAGTAGATTTGCTGAATGCTTTTTCATTTCGTATACCTTTTGCCTAATCATTGTCACCTTTATTTCCCTAAATGCCATGTTAGCATGTGCTTAAGAGATTCTAGCATTTTTGCCACTACCGGTGTTTGGCTCACTGATGTGAGAAAAAAGTTTTCATGAGCAGTTCAGGTTTGGAATGCACAGTTTAGTAGTGTAATAGAGGCAGTTCAATTGCAACTTTGGAATGCGAGCACACAAACAAGGAGCAAGAGTAGGTCACTTGGCCCCTTGATCTGATGGCTGATCTGATTTTGACATTGACTCTACATTCCTGCATGACTTGATCGATTAAATTCAAACATGGTGTCGGATGCAGTGGAAAAAGGAAGGAGAATAGCACTGTCTGCATTCATTTGGAGACGCAGTGGGCTGAATGTCCTCCAGCACTATAACACAACGATTCTGTACACCATTCTTTTTATCTGACTGCATTTTATCTGTCTATTTTATATACATGTGGATTCCTAACTTCTTCCCTGCATTTTCACCATTTTAACAAAAACTTGCTTAATTCAAGGATGAGAGAGAGAGTCAGATTCTTAAACCAGGCTGGAAAGTAGAGTTGACATGTTGAGATTAACCATGATTATATTGAACGATGTGGTAGACTCAAGAGACCATGTACAGAGGAACCTCGATTATCTGATGTTCAATTATCTGAAGATTGGATCATCTAGCAAGATCACAAGGTTCCGATGCTTGGTTAAACGATGTAATCCGGCATTTGATTATCCGGAATTCGACTAATCAAATGAAACGCTCTCCACCCGTGTCCTTCGTATAATTGAGGTTCCTCTATAGTCCATTCCTCCTGTTTTGTACATTCTTGTACCTAAGATTTTAATAAATATAGTGATCCTGACTCTGGGATTTTGGTTAGGGAACAGAAAGTTGTCAGACAATAGCTTTCCTTCAATGCGATCAGCTTTGATTTCAAAAATTTATGACATGGAATCCTACTGCATAACATCTGAAAGTCCATATAAACTACATTCTCTGTCCATTATTTGAATTACTTTCTCATGTTTCAGTTGTTAGAAATAATCAACCTTTTACCAGGTAAGTTAATGTGTATGAGTTAGGCTGGTCTGTATCCCTCACACCATAATGTGGCAGTTCTATTATTGCTGCATCACCAAGTACATATGGTGTAGCTGGAACGTGCCACATATATTAAAAGACGGTTCTCACCGACGAGCCCTTTGGAGTTGCAAGGGTCTCTGTGCGATGGTTCCGAACATCTTTTTACTCCTTAAAGCAGTGTTGGCTCCAAGAGTGGGGAATGGTGGCATTTGTGAAACTGAAATAAGGTTTGACGTTTTTCTAAGCCTTTAAAGCTTTTAATTGGAGTTGACCCATTCAGCCCCATCTATCTGTTCCACTGTACATTTAAATGCTGTCTGATCTATGCTGTAACTCCAACTACCACCGTGCTTCCATAGTATTCAATATGAGGCTAGGATCTACTTCCCCTCTCACTCACTCAACTTCAATTTTAATTAATCACCAGCCTTAAAAACCTTTAAGGGGAGTATGTGTCAGATTTCCCCTTCCTGATTTAATCTCAATTAATTTATGATTTTTAAGATTACGGTCCCTTCCTCTGTGCTCCCCTGTGGGACTGCTTTGACAGTTAGTAGTTACACCATGGAATAAAATACTGAGTCGGAGGCCAGTGTCACCATCTTTGCTTGGTCCTGGTAGCTGGTCTGAGGTGGGGTGGCAGTACAGATACTGCAAGTACATTTGTCCCGAGGTCAATGCCCAGCATTGATAGGACTGTCCTATTCTCAGTGGAGGACAGCAGAGAGGCTCCATTGTCCTCTTTAGGCTGTGATGATGCTGGTGTGCTGTGGTGGCCCTTATTCCTCCTCATTTTGGTGGGAGAGAAATCAGCCAGGGTTCCCACTCATAATCACTGGTCAACCCTTATGAAGGCCATGAATGTGCCTCCAAATGTCTAATGATCTGGTTCAGGTACAATGCCGAATTTCTCCCATGGCAGAATGTCCAATGAAGTTGTCTTTGGGAATTTGTGTTTTAAAGTACAAGCAAAATAAATTTTATATTTCAGTTCTGTTGGAGGTAGATTTTTCAGAATGTCAGAAGTTCATTTGGAACAGTGAGATAAACATCCTTTTTTTCAAGAGTGCATGGGATTAATTTAAATGTTTTCATCAAACACCCGTGGAGTTACTTGATGGCGTGTCTACAAATTTGAGCTTTTATGACCTGGAGAAACGGGTGCTCAAGGACCCCTAGAAGTATTCAGCAGAATTATCTCATCAGCAAAAGTGCATGTTAGTTTGAGAGTTTAATTTGTACATGTCTCCAGGTGGTGAGGGTTTGTAGAAGTCTTCTAGCTGTCTGAACTGAAAGGAATGGGCAGCATGGTGGCTCAGTTAGCACTGCTGCTTCTCAGCGCCAGGGACTCTGGTTTGATTCCACCCTGCTCACCGGTCTGTGTGGAGTACGCACGTTTTCCTCCTGTCTGTATGGGTTTCCTCCCATGGTCCAAAGATGTGCAGGTTATGTGGATTGGCCATGCTAAATTGTTCATAGTGTCCGGGGTGTACAGGCTAGGTGGATTAGCCATAGGAAATGCAGGGTTATGGGGATAGGGTAACTGGGTGGGATGCTGTTTAGAGGGTCAGTGTTGACTCATTGGACCAATGGCCTGCTTCCACACTCGAAGGATTCTATGATTTATGAAATCTGGAACCTCCAAACTAGAAGGAGGTCCTTTGATCATCAAAGAAGTCAGTTGAGGAAGAAATCTTTACTTTAAGACAGGAGTAATCCATAGTGAGATTGAGTGTCTGCAAAGCATATTGCTCGGAAAACAGTTGAATCCATCTTGCCCTTTGTGTTAAGATCTTCCAAAATTGTCACATTTATAGTTTGTTTTACTATATTACGTGAGATGAATCTGTGTTCTTGGGCCAGAGTGCACAGAATAAAGGGGCACCGATTTAAGACTGAGATGAGGAATTTCTTCTGAGAGCTGTTTCCTTGGTACTCCTTGATACAGAGCTATGGGGCAGAGTCCTTGTGCATATTGAAGGCTGAGATAGATCTTGATCAGTGGGGGAAATCAAGAGTTATGAGGAGGAAAAGGCAGGAAAGTGGAATATGATACATGTTAGATAAGCCATGATCCTACTGAATGGCAAAGCAGGCTCAAGGAACTGAATGACCTACTCCTGTTGCTATTTCTTAGTCTTTTGTAAATGTAAATTGTCAGAAGCCTGTGAGTTCAGTGACTAAACACCACAGTAACCAAGCTGCAAAAATAAAACTACTTATCTGTCAATCTAAGTTCCATTCTGTGGCCTGACTTGTCCTATATTACCATCAGCTGCAAATATAGTTTAGATATGAAGAACAACCAGTTAGACAGGATATTGGCATGCCAAGCACTCAATATAAGATAGTATTGTGCTATGCTCCAAATATAAGTGTTGTTGAACCACTAGCACAAAACAGAAACACTGCATATGCTTGAAGTCTGAAATAAAAGAATAAAAATTACTGGAATGCTGACCAGGGTAGGCAGCATCCATGAGAGACCCGACTTAATGTGAAGTTATGCAGTTCAGTGTGAAAAACTGAAACAGTATCACTTAAGTGGTGATATATGTGGAAGTACAAGGGGATCATGGTGTCCTTCTACACCAATGAAAGTATACAGGCAGGTGTAACAAGCAACGGAACACAAATGGTTTACTGGCCTTCACTCCAAGATTTGAATTTTGCTTTCATTATTCACAGAATGTGGGCTTTGCTGGCTAATCCAGTATTTATTACCCAACCCTAATTGCCCAGAGGCAGTTAAGAGACAACAGCATTGCTATGAATTTGGAGGTACATGTAGACTAGATTATTTTTCTGTGGGGCATTAAAAATCCATCTGGTTCACTAATGACAACCAACTATCAGTCTAGCTTTTTTGAAATTCCAGATTTTTATTGAATTCAGGTCTCGCCATCAATCATGGTGCGATTCAAGCATGTATTTCCAGAACATTAGCTGAGAGTTTTGCATTGCTCGCCCAGTGACATCAGTTCAGAAATAGGGCTGTCTTTCTGCAGTTGGACAAGGCCTTGGTGAGACCACACCTGCAGTATTGGTCTCCCTACCTAAATAAAGGGCATACCTGCCATTGGAGTGCAGTGGAAGTGCGCTAGGCTGATATAGGGAATGGCAGGACTGTGCTGTAAGGAGAGATTGGCTGGGCCTGTATTCACTAGAGTTTAGAATGATGAGAGGGGAATCTGATTTAACCAAATACAATGCTAATAGAGCTGGAGAGACTAGATGTAGGGAGGATGTTTATCCTAGCTGGGGAGTAGAGAACCAGGGATCGCAGTCTCAGATACGAGGTAACCCATTTAGGACTGGAGATGAAGAAAAATGTCTTCGCTCCAAGGATAATAAACCTGTGGGATTCTCTACCAAAGAAGGCTGTGGAGGCCAAGTAATTGAATATATTCAAGAAAGAGATGGATAATGTTTTAGACATTAAAGACATCAGCAGATATGGGGAGAAAGGAAAATATCTCATTGAGAGAGAGGATCAATCATATCCATATCAAATGTCAGAATAGATTTGGAGGGCTGAATGGCCTAAACCTGCTCCTAGTTTTTATGTTTCTGTATTTACATTTCAGGCTGCAGCCTTTCTTCATTTCTGCTGCATATTTTGGATTTTATTAGTTTTGATTGTAGTCTTGGTATGTTTGCTATTTCTGTGTGTGTTGCAGTGCCAAGAATGAGTCTAATGCTGCCCTGTCACCAGAATGTGGTATTGAGCCTGTATCTCTACTTGCAGCTTTGCTGCCAGTTTCTTCTGAACAATTTTCTCCCAAGCTGTATTTATTTAACAATTTAAATTTGTTTTTCTTGCAGGGAAACCTGAGCCGAGGAAATAGTCTATTTTTCCGGAAGGCTCCAACTGGACGAACGTATGCAGTTGAACAAAAGCGGTTTGTGTAGATGCACAAGGTGATGAGCTGCGAACTGAAAGGGTGAGGGGTGGGAGGTGCAGTCTAATTTGTATGATTGTGTTTACAATGACGTACATGCAGTTTTTAATGATGTATTGTTGATCCACACTGGCACAATTGAGTTATTTTATGATGGAATGAGATTGGTCTTTGATTTAAAGAGGAATGTATTTTAATTCCCTGTTTGTTACCAGTGGTTTGTACAGTGAGTGGTTTCTTCGTGAAAATGGGGCTGATGTTCTGAGTGCCATGTTCCTGGGAATGGGGCACTCTGTCCTCACAGCAGCATTCCAATGTTAGATTTGATGCTGTGGTTACCCACCTCCCACTTCCAGCATGTCATCAAGTCCATCTTACACATAAGAGCAGTATCTGATGATCCCAGGAGATGTACTGTTCAAAATTTCTGGTCCAGCTGACTCCTTGTTCAACTCTGTCCTGCCCAAATGTTTGATAGTGAATGAGGAGTGGGGCAGCGATACTCTGTTCACTGCAACCTCCCACTTTTAGCCGGGATGTCAGTGACTGCTGTTTGGTGGAAAGAGCGAACGTTTATCTTGCTGCTGATGCTCTTCCCTTCCCTCTCCTCCTCAGCAGGAGGGTGGTGAGCAACATTGAAGATACTGTGTACCTCACTGCATTGTCCAGTTTTCCTGAGTGAGGCCCAAGTCATGAGCTGTTGGACTGGGGAAGAGGTTGGTGGCTGTGATGGTGATTGGGAATGTTGCAGCCAGTCCTGATCGTGTTCACCCATTTTCCATCAGGATGTGTCTGGTTTCCCTGTTCTCAACAGAGGTACTGAGCCCAGTTAAAACAGTATTGCAGGCAAGTCTGCAACTTGGCTAATTTAGCATTGACCATAGGTTCCTCTTGGGATTTTATGATTGATCTACATCTCAATCTGGCACACCTTTCTGCTTGGCCTGACAGAGTGAGATGGGCATCATTTTCCTCGTTTCTAAATGAAAATGAATATTTTTGTTTTGTTTCTCCTGATCCTGTAATGGGGACCAGTCAGTACTCAGGGAGCCAGCTGATGTGAACATTTCCAAAGTCCTTGCGACAGTCCTGACTGCAGTGAGTGTCTAGAGCCAGCACTGGGGAGTGTTGTACAGCCCCTCCATCTGCACTGGTTTCTTGTTGAATGAGATACAATGATAAACAGTAGTAAAGCAGGCATTTAAGTGTAGGATTCATCAACTGCCACATGTTGGGGTCTATTTAATAAAGCTAATTTGCATAGCACTATCACATTTTGTAAAATACATCATTCTGACAGTGGCTGCACCCCGTGCTACACTAAGTCTGGTCACACTGAACCATTTTGCTTGTTCTATGAATGTTATTCTGCTAAGTTCAATTTAGAAAAAAAAATTATATCTAATTAAAATGCTAATTAAAAATGTTTGATTCCAGTACAAATGAGAGAATTTCTGCTCTTCCCCTGTGTTGGCAGCTTGCATTTCCCTTTTCAAGATGACCCGATAATCTGATGAAAAGGTGAGGAATCAGGCCTGTTTGACATCTGTTCCTGTCATCTACATTCACCCATTCAGGAGTTGCCCATAAAGCCTTGTCTCTAAGTGAACATGAAGATCAGCTAGTAACATTACAACTGTGGTTAGTTTTTTTAAAGATAATGAAAAAGTTAATTGGTGCCTTCCATTGGTATAGTATACACTGTGAAATCCCATGTGAATTGGAATTGGAAGTTGATACATATATTTGATCATCCAAGTGCAATAGGGAAGGGCTAAATAGTCAAGCGATTAGCTGCTGTTTCTGAACTGGCACTACATCCCCTCCCTCCTTCACTGACACTCAGTAGCAACAGTGTGGACCATCCACAGGATGCATTGCAGCAACTCTCCAAGGCTCCTTCAACAGACCTTCCAAACCCGTAACCACTGCCATCTAGAAGAAAGAGGACAGCAGATACATGGGAACACCACTATCTGCAAGTTACCCTCCAAGCCACTCACCACCCTGACTTGGAAATATATTACAATTCCTTCAGTGTTGCTGAGTCAAAATCCTGGAACTCCCTCTCTAATGCCAGTTGGGTGTATCTTCAGCCAAGACTGCAGTGGTTCAGGAAGGCAGCTCACCATCGCCTCAAGGACAATAACACTGCCCCAGCCAACAGCTCGCATATATAGTGAATAAATAATTAATATACATGAAACAGGAACAAAGGAGACAGCAAACATACAAAGGCATCATTATTTTCAATCTTGTAACACCAAAGATTGGAGTGCAATATACAACTATAAAGGATTAATGGGAAAGAAATGAGAAAGCTGAACATAGCAATTCAGGAAGCTATTTAAATGTAGCTTCTTTTAATGATATAATGCTAACCTATGTGCAGCAGGAAAATATAATGTAAAGGACAAGCATTCAGTGATAAATACTGGACTGTAGAGCAGTCTGGATATAGTAGATTGCCATCAGATAAATTAATTGGTTTGAAAACATTGAGCACTTTAAAGAAAATGCCTTGAGGCTGTTCGGCTCATAGAGTCTGCACGGACCTTCCAAAGAACATCTCACCCAGACCCAGCTCCCTACTACTGTATCTCTGTAACTCCCATGTTTATCATGGCTAATTCACCTAGCCTGCACATCCCTACACCCAATTTAGCATGGCTAATTCATCTAACGTACACATGGGAGGAGACTGGAGAACCTGGCAGAAACTACGCAGATATGGAGAGAATGTGCAAACTCCACACAGGCAGTCACCCACTGCTGGCATTGAACCTAGGTCTCTGGAGCTGTGAAAACAAAGAATGATACAACACAAAACAAGTCCTTCACCCTTCCAAGCCTGCGCCAACACATTTTGCCTTCCATATTAAAACTCTCTTCATTTACAGGATCCATACCCCTCTATTCCCTTCTTGTTCATGTATTTGTCCAGGTGTGTCTGGAATGCTGTGGTGGAATATTTCCACCACCACCTCCGGCAGCGCGTTCCACGCACTCACCACCCTTTGCATGAAAAACGTACTTTGTGCATCTTTTTTAAACTTCCTCCTCCCTGCAGCTATGAGGCAGCAGTGTTAACCACTGACCTACCATGGGCAATGATTTCCAATAAAAATGCTTTTTTGTGTGTGAAATCTTTGGGTTTTGCTGCATGTTTTAAATCTCGTGACTTTTGGTTCCGAGCAGAAACTGTTTCTTCTGATTTTACTCCGATAGTCTTCATAATTCTGAATACCTCTGTTACACCTCTTGGTAAATCATCGTTTTTGGGGTTGTTGAAATTGTTCTTCTATCTCCACAGAACTGAAGTTCCTCTCACTGCTGTCATGGTGGCAGACAGCTTCAAAGCTTTGTCATGTAATACAGCATTCCAAATTCTGAGGGTTTTTTTAAATTAGATTTCTTACAGTATGGAAACAGGCCCTTCGGCCCAGTAAGTCCACACTAACCCTCTGAAGAGTAACCCACCCAGACCCATTCCCCCTGACTAATGCACCTAACATTTATGGGCAACTTAGCATGGCCCATTCACCTGGCCTGCACAGCTTTGGACTGTAGGAGGAAACCGGAGCACCCGGAGGAAACCCACGCAGACACCGGGAGAATGTGGAAAGCCCACACTGACGGTCGCCCGAGGTGGGAATTGAACCAGGGTCCCTGGTGCTGTGAGGTAGCAGTGCTAACCACTGAGCCAGCATGCTGCCTGATGAAGGGCTACTTCCAGAACATCAGGAGAAACTGTCTGTGCTGGTAAATGGATTGAGAACCAAAGGTCAAGAGTGTTGTGCTGGTAAAGCACAGCAGGTCAGGCAGCATCCGAGAAGCAGGAGAATTGACGTTTCAGGTATAAGCCCTTCATCAGGAATCTGATTCCTGATGTAGGGCTTTTGCCCAAAACATCAATTCTCCTGTCCCTCTGATGCTGTCTGACCTGCTGTGCTTTTCCAGCACCACTCTTTCGACTCTGATCTCCAGCTAGTGCAGTGCTCACTTTCTCCTGGTAGCCAAAGGTGACAAGCAAAATGCACTCATGCACTTGGCTGTTATAGTAGGAATACATTGCCTCGGTAAGGTGTTAATATACATAATACTCCAACTGACTGATGAAGGTTTACCGTGATTTCCTTATTAGATTAATAGTTATGGGTGTCTCCTGTTTGATGAAAATCAGCCCTGATTACAAGGGTGAATATTTCATAACCTTTCCTAGCCCTATCAACTTATTCTGTTGTCTTCAACTTTTTGTGAATATGTATCCATCTCTTCCCTGTGAAAGTATTCTCCGTTGACTCCAACTACTACCACTCCCTTTGCCTTCTACTCAGTCATCTTTGCCATTTAATTTTTTCCTTCGACCCCATCTCAGCCCTTACCGTATTTCCTCCTCCTACCGTTGTCAACAAATTAAAACCCCATCCTATTCCTTCACTTCAAAAGGCACACAACACCAGGTTATAGTCCAACAGATTTATTTAAAATCACAAACTTTTGGAGAGCTGCTCCTTCGTTGTTGTGTGTGACGTCTGACTTTGTCCACCCTAGTCCAACACCGGCATCTCCACTTTACTAGAAGTCTCACTGGACTCAAAATGTTGACTCTGTTTCTCTCTTCATAGATGCTGCCAGACCTGCTGAGTTTCTCCAGCAATTCCTGTTTTTATTTCACTCTAGCATCTGCAATATTTGGCTTTTAATTCCATTCACGTTATTCTGACTCTTCCAAAATGCACCTCTTTGTGTTGAAAAGTATTGGCTCACATCTGCAATTTGCCCATTTTTCTTATGTCTTCCCGATGTCTGTGGCTCTCCTACTCACCATTTACTGTGTCACTAACATCTCAATCATCTATTGAAAACTGAAAGAATTGCGGATGCTGTAAATCAGAATCCAAAACACATTGCTAGGAATGTTCAGCAGGTTTGGCAGCATCTGTGAAGAGAAATCAGTTAACGTTTTGGGTCAGGTGACCCTTCCTCAAACTCTGATTTCACAGATGCTACCAAGCCTGCTGAGCTTTCCTAGCAATTGCTGTTTTTGTTTGTGACAAACTTTGGAATTGTGTTCCCTTTATGCACGTTTGGATCATCTATATATAAATAAAACCAGAGAAGTGATCATAGAAGAATCATAGAATCCCTAGCGTGAACGCAGGCCGTTCGGCCCATCGAGTCAACTTTGGGGAGCATCACATCCAGACCCATTCCCACCTTATCCCTGCATATCCCTGGACAGCATGGACAATTTAGCATAGCAAATCTACCTAACCTGCACATCTTTGGATTGTGGGAGGAAAGCGTAGTAATTCAGGGGAAACCCAGGTTGATACGTGACAAATGCGCAAAGTCCACGCAGACATTCGTCCAAGGGTGGAATCAAACCCGACCCCTGGTGCTGTAAGGCAGCAATGCTAACCACTGTGCTACGTGCCGCCCCAGGTAAGATCACTTTGGAGAGTCAGTGTGAACTCAGTGGGCCAAATGGCCTGCTTCCACACTATGGATTCTATGATTCTTCTGTGGTCACTTCTCCAGTTTTATTTATATAGAGGAACCTTAATTATCCGAATATCAGATTATCCGGCAGGATCACAATGTCCTGAAGCTCAGCTAATCTGTTATTCTGCATTTGATTATCGGGAATTCGATTAACCGAATGAAATACTCTCCGCCCATGTCCTTCGGATAATCGAGGTTCCTCTGTATATGGATGATAATCCAGATACAATCACTGAAGGACCTCTCTTCATACCTATCACTGGTTTACCCCTACCGTCTCCCCCTCCTATCCTTCAACAAAGTCTCGACCCACGTTGCCACATAACATTGATCTACTGAAATCTTCTACTGCTCATGTAAACACTACACTCTCATGGCCTCCAACCACCCATTTAATCTACATATTTAACCTGCTACTATTGCTCATGTTCTCCCTCTCTTGTGATCTTTCTTTCTCCCTCCCCAACCCCCCTGCACCCAGGTCATAGGGTCCCATTATTTGCTATCTACATTAATGATTTGGAGGATGGGGTACGTATCCAGATTTACTAATGATACAAAATAGGTGGGAGGGCATGTTGTGATGAGAAAGTGTAGGCACTGCAGTCATGGGGAATGTGCCACACATTCCCAACAGACTCAATTCTGAAAGACACCTTTGGGATATTGACCAGATAAATTTCTTTTGTTAATGTTAATACTGGGAGAAATATTGATCAGGGTAATTCACCTTGCTTCAAAACTGTGTTATGGATTGACATATATGTGCTCAAGAGGGGAGAAGGGGCTTTGATGGGGCTGAAAGACAACATTTCTGATGCATCCCCTTGCAGTACAAGAACCAGAAGAACATGTAACTTCTCAGGCTTGTATTACTATTCAATCAGCTAAGGAGTTATCTCTGACCAAATCCCATTTATCTATCTTTACCCCCTGTCCTTGGAGAGGCAAATATTAAACATTAGATTTTAACTTAACAATGAACCTAGCATCAAATTCTATTTGCAGGAGGGAGTTCCCAACATTTACCACCCTTTGTACTAACTTCAGTCCTGAAAAGACTAGTTTAACCTTTAGTTTCTGTCCCAATGCGCTTGATATTTGAGGCAATGAAAGTTATTTGTCTAAATCAACTCTATCCACTCTCCTCAAAATCATGGACACTTCAGTCAAATCCACTGTTATTCTTCAAACATTCCAGGGAATACTGCCCTGGTTTGTGTAATGTGTCCACGTAAATTGCATCCCAGGTACAGAACAACCTCGATTATCTGAACGAGACGGGCAGGGAGTCAGATAACTGAGTGTCTGGATAACTTTTTTTACAGGACCTTGAGATCTTGTTTGGATAATCCAGATAATTGATGTTCGGATAATTGAGGTTGTTCTGTCTTCTGATAAAGTTTAGACTACATTCCTTATTAAGGTGCAGTGCCCAGAAATTTAGATTAAGAGGGCTTTGCACATAGTTGAGACATGAAGTAAAATCAAATTCCTTATATTTTAGGTGCTCCATGAGTAAATCCTTTTTGATTATTTTCTGTGCTTATTCATAATATTTTAATGATCAAGCTATCTGAATTCATGGACTTTCCCCGTTGCTTCTACCATTTAGCAGGTAATCTAACCCATCCATTTTAGGACTGAAGCCGACAGCCTCAAACACGAACAAGGAATAGGAATAGGCCACTCGGCCCTTCAAGCCTGAATCATCATTCAATAAGAGCACGGCTGATCTGGTTTTAACCTCAACTCTACATTCCTGTGTGTTCCTGATCTTCCATTTTCTTGGTAATCAAGAATCTATTTACCTCTGCCTTTAAAAAATATTTAAAGATTCAACATCCACTGCCGTTTTAGGAAGGGAATTCTAAAGACACTCAATGTTGAGAGGGGGAAAAAAAGGTTTCCTCATCTCTGTTTTAAGGTGACCCTTATTTTTAAACTATGACTCCTAATTCTAGATCCTCCCACATGGGAAAACATCCTTTTCACACCCACCTGGTCAAGTCCTCTCAGGATTTTGTATGTTTTAATTAAGTCACTTCTGACTCTTCTAAACGCGAGAAGATACTGACTTAGTCTGCCCAGCCTTTCCTCATAAGTCACTTTGCTCATTCCAGGTATTAGTCTAATAAACCTTCTCTGAACTGTTTCCAATGTATTAACATCCTTCTGTAAGTACAGTGCCCAGTCCTGTACACAGTACTCCAGATCTAGTCTCACCAATGCTCTGTACAAGATAAGTATAACCACCCTATTCTTGTATTCAATTCCCATTACAAAAAGCCATGACATTCTATTTGCTTTCCTGATTACTTGCTATACCTGCATACTATTCTTCTGTCATTCATACACTAGGATATTCAGATCCCTCTACATCTCTGAGCACTGCAGCCTGTCACCATTTAGATAATATGCTTTTGTTATATTCTTCCTGCCAAAATGTACTACATTGTCCTACATTTTCCAGATCTAAACCTATCAATATTCCTTTGTAGGTTCCATACCCTCTTCACAACTCACTTTCTTACTCATCCTTGTGTCATCAGCTAATTTATCTAATATGCCTTCAATCCCTTCATCCAAGTCATTTATATAAATTGTAAAGAGTTAAGACCCCAGCGGCACACCCCTCACGAAATCCTGCCAACCTGAAAAAGACTCATTTATTCATATTCTACTTCCTGTTAGCAATTCGATCTTCAGTCCTTGCCATTATGTTACTTCCAACAGCATTAATTTTCTGCAAAAGCCTTGATTTGGTACCTTAACAGATGCCTTCTTATAGAAATCATAGAATCCGTACAGTGTGGAAGCAGGCCATTCAACCCATTGAGCCCACACCGACCCTCTAAAGAATATCTTACCCAGATGCATCACTCCCACGCTATTCTTGTAACCTTGCAAATTTCCCATGGCAAATCCAAGCAGCCTGCACATCTCTGGACACTATGGACAATCTAGCATGGCCAATCCATCTAACTTGCACATATTTGAACTTCCATTTTTGAAAATAATTGAAATAAAAATAGATTTACTTCTGGAAATCTGAAATAATACGTCCACGGGTTCCCCTTTATGTACAGCTCATGTTCCTCCTTCAAAAATGGTGGACAGGAAAAAGTTATGGCTGTAATAGCTGCTCCTTTTTTGAGGTAATTTTAGGTGTCAGAGGTGATTTCCTCGAATTCCAGGAGCAGTAATGACTGTTTTATAAGCTGTTGCATTGTTTTTGAACTTTGGGCGGGGGGAAATGATCAAAACAGCGGCACTTTTAAAAGGAGGAAGAGAACAAAGGTTGAAATCACATGGTCAGTGAGAGAGAGAGTGAGAGAAAGAAAACTACACGGCTGTCTGACACAACAGTGAGACTGCACAGCTACTGCCTTTGCTCTTTGAGTTAAAGTATTTGAGAACATCGGACTGCATCTAAGAAAAAGTAATAAACTGTGAAATTCACAGCTGACCTTGGAGGAACCTGTGTGGGAGAGCTCACAACACAGGAACAGATAAGTGCATGGTTTTTAAGTGTAACTTCACTGTGTTTTTTTAAAGTAAGTAGAATGGGTCCTTTTTGGTTTTATGTTTTATTGACACCTGTCTCTTGATTAACATTTAAAAATATAAAACTTGGGTGCTACGTTAGCCTGGAGCAGTCTTTTTATAGAGCAGTAAAATTGTACAGAAAATAGCACAAAGTTAAAAATCCCACAACACCAGGTTATAGTCCAACAGGTTTATTTGGAAGCACTAGCTTTTGGGGCACTGCTCCATCAGGTGCACACCCACCTGATGAAGGAGCAGCGCTCTGAAAGCTAGTGCTTCCAAATAAACCTGTTGGACCATAACCTGGTGTTGTGGGATTTTTAATTTTGTACAGCCCAGTCCAACACTGACACCTCCAAATCATGACTATTTTCTGTATATTGTTAGGATGCAAAAATGGCCTTTAGTAGAATGATGTGCTCTTCCTGTCGGATATGGGAGATTAGGGAGAATTTCCATGTTACTGATTATGTCTGTTGTAAGTGTGTTTAGTTGCAAATCCTATCAGATTGCATGGATCGGTTGGACTGGCAGTTAAAGGCAATGAGGAATTTACAGCAGCTAGGGGATGGGATGGATGGCAGTTATAGGAAGGGAGAAAAACCGCAGACACAGTCAGGTAGATGATTTACTGCAGGAAAGGTCTGTGACTATCCCTATCTCAAGCAAGTGTGCTGTTTTGGAAAATGTAGAAGGTGACAGACTGTCAGGGGAAAGTAATGCGAACAGCCATGTTCCTGGGTACCAAGACTGGCTTTAATGTAACAAGGAGGATGTAAGGTTCCAAGTGATCAATTATGCTCGGGGACTCTCTAGTCAGAGGCACAGACAGACGTTTCTGTGGCCAACAGCGATAAGTCACAGTGGTGTATTGCCTCCCTGGTACCAGGATCAAAGATATCTCAGAAACAATGCAGAATATTCCCAAAGGAGAATGAGACCAACAGGAAGTCGTTGTACACATTGGAACTAATGACATAGGAAAGAAAAAGGATGAGATTCTGAAGGAAGAATATAGGAAATTAGGCAGGAATTTAAAAAGGAGGTTCTTGAGGGTAGTACTATCTGGATTACTCCCAGTGGTATGAGCAAGTGATGTTGGAATAGGAGGATAGAGCAGATGAATGAGGAGCTGGTGCAGGGGGGAACGGTTCACATTTTTGGATCACTGGAATCTCTTCTGGGGTAGAAGTAACCTCTATAAGAAGGACGGATTGCATTTGAACTCAAAGGGGACTAATACACTGGCAGGGAGATTTGCAAGAGCTGCTTGGGAGGATTTAAACGAGTAAGGTGTGGTGGGGGGGCAGAACCAGGGAGATAGTGAGGAAAGAGATCAAAGGTTGATACAGCTGGGAAAAAGAGCAAGTCAAACAGTTAGGGTAGGCAGGAACAAAGCAGAGAATGAGGTTAATTAAACTGCATTTATTTCAATGCAAGAGTCCTAACAGGGAAGGCAGATGAACTCAGAGCATGGTAAGGATTAGATATGACAGATATCATAGCATTTACAGAGATGTGGCTCAGGGATATGCAGGACTGGCAGCTTCATGTTCCAGGATACAAATGCTATAGGAAGGATACTTAAGAGGGAAATTGGGAGGGCAAAAAGGGGACATGAGATAGCTTTGTCAAATCGGATTAAGGAGAATCCAAAGGGTTTTTATAAATACATTAAGGACAAAAGGGTAACTACGGAGAGAATAGGGCTCCTCAAAGATCAGCAAGGCAACCTCTGTGTGGAGCTGCAGGAGATGGGTGTGATACTAAATGAGTATTTTGTATCAGTGTTTACTGTGGGGAAGGACATGGAAGATTTAGAATGTGGGGAAATAGATGGTGTCCATATTACAGAGGCGGAGGTGCTGGTTGTCTTGAAATGAATAAAAGTGGATAAATCCCCAGGACCTGATCAGGTGTACCCTAGAACTCTGTGGGAAGCTAGGGAAGTGATTGCTGGGCCCCCTCGCTGAGATATTTGTATCATCGAAAGTCACAGGTGAGGTGCCTGAAGAATGTAGGTTGGCTAACGTAGTGCCACTGTTTAAGAAAGGTGGTAAGGAAAAATCGGGGAACTATAGACCAGTGAGCCTGACATTGGTGGTGCGCATGTTGTTAGAGGGAATCCTGATGGACAGGATTTTCATGTATTTAGAAAGGCAGAGATAGTCAGCATGGTTTTGTGTGTGGCAAATCGTGTCTCACAAACTTGATTGTCACCTCTCAAAGACGATTGATGAGGGCAGAGCAGTAGACGTAATCTATATGGACTTCAGTATGGCGTTCAGCAAGGTTCCTCATGTTAAATTGGTTAGCAAGGTTAGATCTCATGGAATACAGGGAGAACTAGCCATTTGGATACAGAACTAGCTTAGAGGAAGAAGACAGAGGGTGATGGTGGAGAGTTGTTTTTCAGACTGGAGGCCTGTGCCCAGTGGTGTGCCACAAGGATCGGTGCTGGGTCCACTACATTTTGTCATTTATATAAATGATTGGATGTAAACGTAGGAAATAAAGTAGATAAGCTTGCAGATGACACCAAAATTGGAGTTGGTAGACAGCGAAGAAGGTTACCTCAGAGTACAACGGAATCTTGATCAGATGGGCCAATGGGCTGAAGAGCGGCAGATGGAGTTTAGATAAATGCGAGGTGCTGCATTTTGGAAAAACAAATCAAAGCAGGACTTGTACAGTTCATGGTAAGGTACTGGGGAGTGTTGCTGAACAAAGAGATCTTGGACTGCAGGTTCATAGTTCCTCGAAAGTACAGGTAGATAGGATAGTGAGCTGAAAATGTGTTGCTGGAAAAGCTCAGCAGGTCAGGCAGCATCCAGGGAACAGGAGAATCAACGTTTCGGGCATAAGCCCTTCTTCAGGAAGATAGGATAGTGAAGAAGGCGTTTGGTATGCTTTCCTTTATTGGACAGAGCATTGAGTATAGGAGTTGGGAGGTCATGTTGCGGCTGTCCAGGACATTGGTTAGGCCACTTTTGGAATATTGTGCGCAGTTCTGGTCTTGAAACCTTGAAAGGGATCAGAAAAGATTTACAAGATGTTGCCAGGGTTGGATGATTTGAGCTATAGGGAGAGGCTGAATAAGCTGGGGCTGTTTTCCCTGGTGTGTCGGAGGCTTAAGGGTAATCTTATAGAGGTTTATAAAATCATGAGGGGCATAGATAGGATAAATAGACAATGTCTTTTCTCTGGAGTGGATGAGTCCAGAATTAGAGGGCAAAGGTTTAGGGTGAGAGGGAAAAGATATAAAAGAGATCTAACGGCCAATTTTTCCACACAAGGCCGGTGTGTGTATGGAATGAGCTGCCAGAGAAGTGGTGTAGGTTGGTACAAAGGTATTTGGATGGGTATATGAATAGGAAGGGTTTAGAGGGATATGGGCCAAGTGCTGACAAATGGGACTCGATCATGTTAGGATATTTGGTTAGCGTGGATAAATTGGACTGAAGGGTCTGTTTCCATGCTGTACATCTCTATGACTCTATCACTATGATAAGAAGGGGGGAAAGAGAGGTGGGGGAGTGGCATTTTTTATAAGGGATCACATTACGACTGTACTCAGGGAGGATATTCCTGGGAATATGTCAAAGGAAGTTATTTGGGTGGAACTGAGAAATAGGAAAGGGGTGATTACCTTATTAGGATTGTACTATAGACCGACTGTAGTCAGCGGGAAATTGAGAAACAAATTTGTAAGGAGATCTCAATTATCTCTAAGAATAATAGGGTGGTTATGGTAGGGATTTTAACTTTCCAAACATAGTGTTAATAGTTTAGATAGAGTCATAGAAATGTACAGCATGGAAACAGATCCTTTCGTCCAACTTGGGAAATAAGGCAGGGCAGGTGACTGAGGTGTCACTGAGGGAGCACTTTGGGGCCAGCGACCATAATTCTATTAGTTGTAAAATAGTGATGGAAAAGGATGGACCAGATCTAAAAGTCGAAGTTCTAAATTGGAAGAAGGCCAAATTTTGACGTTATTTGGCAAGAATGTTCAAAAGCTGATTGGGAGCAGATGTTTGCAGGTAAAGGGGCGGCTGGAAAATGGAAAGCCTTCAGAAATGAGATAACGAGAGGCCAGAGAAAGTATAATCCTGTTAGGGTGAAAGGAAAGGCTGATAGGTACAGGGAATGCTGGATGACTAGAGAAATTGAGGTTTTGGTTAAGAAAAAGAAGGCAGCATATGTCAGGTATAGACGGGAGAGATCGAGTGAATCCTCAGAAGAATATAAAGGCAGCGAGAGTATACATAAGAGGGAAATTGGGAGGGCAAAAAGGGGACATGAGATACGCTTTGGCAAATCGAGTTAAGGAGAATCCAAAGGGTTTTTATAAATGCATTAAGGTCAGAAGGGTAACTAGGGAGAGAATAGGACCCCTCAAAGATTAGCAAGTCGGCCTGTGTGTGGAGCCGCAGGGGATGAGGAAAATACTAAATGAGTGTTTTGTATCCGTGTTTGCTGTGGAGAAGAACATGGAAGATACAGAATGTGGGGAAATAGATGATGACATCTTGAAAAATGTCCATAAGACAGGAGCAGGTGCTGGATGTCTTAAATGCATAAAAAGTTGAATAAATCCCCAGGACCTGCTCAGGTGTACCCTAGAACTCTGTGGGAAGCTAAGAAAGTGATTGCTGAGCCCCTTGTTGAGATATTTGGAGGTGTAGTGGACAGCGAAGGAGGTTACAGGATCTTGATCAGATGGACCAATGGGCTGAGGAGTGATGGATGGAGTTTAATTTAGATAAATGTGAGGACCTGCATTTTGCAAAGGCAAATCAGGGCAGGACTGGAACACTTTAATGGTAAGGTCCGAAGGAGTGTTGCTGAACAAAGACACCTTGGATTGCTGGTTCATAGTTACTTGAAAGTCGTTGGAGGCTGATGGGTGACCTTACAGAGGTTTATAAAATCATGAGGGGCATGGATAGGATAAATAGACGAAGTCTTTTGTCTGGAGTGAAGGCGTCCAGAACTAGAGGGCATATGTTTGGGTGAGAAGGGAAAGATTTAAAAGGAATCTAAGGGGCAATGTTTTCACGCAGAGGGTGGTGTGTGTATGGACTAAGCTGCCAGAGGGTAGTGGTGGAGGCTAGTACAATTGGAACATTTAAAAGACATCTGGATGGGTATATGAATAGAAACAGTTTGTAACGATATGGACCAAGTGCTGGCAAATGGGACCAGATTAATTTAGGATATCTGGTTGGCATGGACGTGTTGCACCAAAGGGTCTGTTTCCGTGCTGTATATCTGTATGACTCCATGACTAAATTAATTTAACATGATTTCACTTTGACAAAATCATGTTAGTTCTGCCTGATTACCTTGAACTTATAGAAGTGCGCTGTTATAATAATCTTTAATAATAGCATTTGCCACTGTTTTCTCATTGTGGCAGAATGGGTCTTGCTGAAGATTCTCATTTTGCACTCATCAGGACAAATACAAGAACACCAAATTTCAAACAATTGCTGCAGCATAAAAGGATGCTCATTGGTCAGCAAGTTGACTCTGGCTGAGGCTTGGCTATGAGCAAGCAATAGGGAACTGTCAGGACCCACGCTACCAGGAAATTCAAAAACATTGCAAGGTTTGAATATATTCAAATTTAAATATTTGAATATATATATATACCAGATCCAATCAAATGTCAAAAAAGTTCAACTGATTAAATCGGTTGTTCGTGTAGCTATTGATGCACTTGCTATCATCTGCAGTATTTTGGTTTTGCCAAGTCTTCCAATTTGAAACACAAAATTGTTATAGTGCAGAAGAAGGCTGTCGAGCCTGGTGTGTCTACACAGACTCTCAATTGAACACATCAGTAAAGTGCTATTCCTCAGCCATCTCCCTGTCACCCTAATTGTTCTTCCTTTTCAGATAATTATCGAATTGCCTGTTGAACGCTCGGACTGAACTAGCTCTACCATCATCCTAGACAGTGCATTCCAAACCTTAACAACTCGCTGCTTTAAAACATTTTCCCTTATTTCATTAATAAGAGCAGATATGATTCGGCCAGAGCAGACTGGGAACAGAAACTTGAAGCCAAATCTGCCTCAGAACACTGAGATACATTCAAGAATGAAACATTAGAGAGTTCAGGGCCAGCATGTTCCAATAAAGAAAAAGGTGGGACTATCAAATCCTGTGGACCCTGGATATCCTGTGGATCCTGGGGCGGCACGGTGGCACAGTGGTTACCCTAGAACTCTGTGGGAAGCTAAGAAAGTGATTGCTGAGCCCCTCTGGCACTGCTGCCTCACAGCGCCAGAGACCTGGGTTCAATTCCCGACTCAGGCGACTGACTGTGTGGAGTTTGCACATTCTCCCCGTGTCTGCGTGGGTTTCCTCCGGGTGCTCCGGTTTCCTCCCACAGTCCAAAGATGTGTGGGTCAGGTGAATTGGCCATGCTAAATTGCCCATAGTGTTAGGTTAAAGGGGTAAATGTAGGGGTATGGGTGGGTTGCGCTTCGGCGGGTCGGTGTGGACTTGTTGGGCCGAAGGGCCTGTTTCCACACTGTAAGTAATCTAATCTAATCTAATCTAATCTAATATTGCATTGGATTACAAAAAAGGAAGGTTTATGGCGGTTACTGAGGACTCAAAACAGAAGAAGCATAAGAAGAGTACAGAATATGCAAGAGGAAACTTGAAAGGGGAGACTAGGGGAGTTATAAGAGAATATGAAAGGATATGGGCAGGTAAGCTAAAGGAAAATCCCAAATTGTTTTAAACTGTTCAGGACCACAATGGTAATTTCCATGGAGTCAAAGGATGTAGATTGGATTCTAAATGAATACTTTGCATTGGAGTTCACTAGTGAGAGGGATAATATGGGTATAGAATTAGGGAAAAGTACTGTGATATGGGTCTGGCAGGCTTAAAAGTAGATAAATCTCCTGGCCAGATGAAATGTATCCCAGGTTGTTGGCTGAGGCAAGGGAGGAAATAGGGCTGCCTACAAAAATCTTCCATCCCTCTCTCGCCACAGAAGTGGTGCCGTTCTTCAAGAATGGAACAAGGGATAAACCAGGAAATTACAAACCAGTCAGTCTAACCTTGATGGTGGGGAAACTATAGCAAGCAATTCTGAGGGACAGAATAAATCTGCATTTGGAGAGGCAGGGATTAATCAAGAACTGTCAGCGTGGTTTTGTTAAGGGGAGGTGATGTCTGACCAACTTGAATAGTTTTTATTTAAAGAGATGACCAGGTCTGCAGTGAGGACAATGCTTTTGAACTTTAGCCAGGCTTTTAATGAGATTGGTAGAGAAGGAAAGAGACTGCTAGAGAAAGTAAGACCCCATGGGGAATCAAGGAAATTTGACAAATCGGATCCAAAGTTGGCTGAGTGGCAGGAAGCAGAGGGTGACAGTTGAGGGATGCTTTTCCTTCTCGAAATCTGTACCCAGTGGGGTCCCACGGTGATCAGTGTTGGGACTGTTTCTGTTTGTGATTTATATAAATGATTTAGATTCAAACATAGCTGGATTGATCAGTAATTTCATGGATGACATGAAAATTGGTGGGATGGCAAAAAATAAAGAGGATAGCTTTGAATTAAAGGAGGATGTAGACAGGTTGGTCAGATAGGCTGATCAATAGCAAATATAATGTAATTAGATAAACGTGAGATGATGCACTTGAGCAAAACAAACAAGGCAAGGGAATACATCATGAATGGTAGAACTCTGGAAAACACCAAGGATCAGAGCACGAGGTGGATGTAGCCTTAGAAGAAAAGGAGCACCAACTTAAGACTGAGATGAGGAGCAATTTCTTTTCTCAGATAGTTAAATGTCTTTGAAACTTCCTGCCACCAAGAGCTGTATGGGTAGAGTCCCTTTGTATATTTAAGGCTGAGTTAGATTCCCCCACTGAGCAAGAATCTAAGGTTATGGGGAAAAGGCAAGAAAATGAACGCGAGGAATGCCTGATCAGTCATCATCCTGTTGAATGGTAGAATCTTAAATCGGTAACCCTGTTATTCTGAGACTATTCTCTCTGGTCCTAGACTCTACCATGAGGGGAAGCGTCCTCTCAGCATTTATCCTGTCAAGCCCCTTAAGAATCCTACATGTTTCAATGAGATCACTTCTCAATTATTCTAAACTCCAATGAGTAGAGTCCAAACCTGTTTAGCAATTGCTCACCAATCCTCCATACCAGACATCAGCCTAATGAATGTTTTCTGAACTGCCTCCACTGAATTATCTTTCCATAAATAAGAGGATCAAAGAATTTCAGTACACCAGGACTGGTCTCACCAGCACCTGATACAGATGCAGTTCCAAAAAGTAGGTGGTTTGTAATTGCTGATGTTGGGATCTTGCTGTGCTGAATTTCCTACGTTACAACGGTGCCACCTTGTAGAGTGCATCCTCGCAGTGAGACCCGGCAGCAGACTGTATCACCAATTGGCTCCTAGCATGCCCCGCGCCTCTGCCCCAAACAAAGATGGCTGCGACCGCGACAACACTCAGCACTTTCGGAGCCCACGTGACAGGCTCAGGTAAAGTCGGTTACCGCCGGCGGACGGTAGATTCGACGCACGAATGCGGTCGGACCTTTTGATTTGAAGGCAGCGAGGCCGGTGTTGTTCGCGCGGGGGCAATCGCCGCGCGCGGCCTCAGGGCGGAGAGCCTCGGCGGTACGGGGACGGTCCGGCCCGGCCCAGCCCGGGGATTCGGTGAAAGTGCGGAAGGGAATCGAACGCACCGAGCAGGACGGAGAATGGCGTCGCTGAACGAGAGGTCCGTGTGGGATGAGGTGGAGGTGAGACACAGAAATATAATAATAATAGAAAGGTAGAGAATGATATTATAGTATAATATAGTATAGTATAGAGAGAGAGGCTCGTGTGAGGTAAGAGAAATATAATATACAAAGTTAGAGAGCACGGTCTGTGTGGGATGAGGTGGTGAGGGACTGAGGGATATATAAAGATAGAGAGATGTCACAGTATGGAGAGGTAGAGAGAAAACGTGTGAGGTGGGAGAGAAATATATTCTAATATAGTGCAGAGAGTGGGAGGGAGTATAGGGATGGTTTGGTGTTAACTTTCAGAAACTCCCCAGATTCAGGAATTGGTTCTTTTGGACTGGAGAGTAACAAATACTCAAGAAGGGAGGGAGGTAGTAAAGGGGAAACTATAGGTCGTTTACTTTTATGTCAGTTGTGAGGAGGCTGTGAGAATCGACCACGAAGGAGGAGATGCTGCGGGGAATCCAATTCAAGGTAATTGGGAAGAGTTGGCATGGTTTTTGTGGTGGGGGAATTGTAAGTAATTTATTGGAGTCCTTGGGAAGTCAACATGCTGGAAAGAAATGGGGTGTACTGTAATTGCACTTGATAAGGTCCAGTCAAAGCAGAAAATAAAAGCTTCTGATATAGGGGATAACACTGATCAAAGATCGGCTGGCTGGCAGAAAACAGAATATTTATAAATGGGTTTTAATCTAATCACAGGAAACGACGAGTGGGGTCCTAGATGTCTGTGCTGGAATATCACCTTACAATTCACATCAGTAAGATGAGGGGAGTGATAATTATACTCAGGTGACATAAATAGGCAAGTATGTTGTGAAGAGAACATAAGGAGGCTGCAAACAGAAATAGACAGATAAATGAATAAACAAAAATCTGGCAGATAGTGTATAATGTGCAATGTTTCACTTTGGCAGGAAGAATGGAAAAAAAAACTGAGTTTTAGTGATATAGAGAATGACAGTAGAGTTCTGAGGTGCGGAGGGATTTCGGGTGTCCTAGTGTGTGAGTCACAGAAACTTGGTATACAGGTACAGCATGACATCAAAACTACTGGCAAGTAGCTAATGTTCCTCTGTCCAAGAAGTGAAATAGGGATAATCCAGGAAACTATAGACTGCTTAGTCTCCTATCAGTGGTTGGGAAGTTATTGAAGAGGATCCTTATGGATAGGATTTGTGCGCATTTGGAAAAGCATGGCCTAATTAGGGATAGTCAGCATGGCTTTGGGTGGGACAGCTCCTGTATCATTAACTTGATTTTTTTTCCGAGGTGGTGATGAGGGTGATAATTAGGGCAGAGCAGTGGATGTTGTCTAAATGGATTTTAGTAAGGCTTTTGACAAGGTTCCTCACTAAGCTCATCCAGAAGATTAAGATGTATGAGATCTACGATAACTTAGCCATTTGGATTCTGAATTAGCTTGCCCATGAAAGACCGAGGGCAGTGGTGGAGGGCTGTTTTTCTGGCTGAAGGTCCGTGACAACGGTGTTCCACAGGGATCTGTACTAGGACCTCTGTATATACAGTGACTTAGGTGGGTTAATAAGTTTGCAAATGACACAAAGATTGTGGAAATTTTGGATAGTGTAGATAGTTGTCATGATGTACAACAGAGATAGATCTGTTACAGATATGGGTGCAGAAATGGCAGATAGTTTAATCCAGGGAAATGTGAGGTGTTGCACTTTGGGAGATCAAATATTAAGAGTCCTGCCATTAACTGCATACTTTCCCTTAACAGCACTGATGTCCAGGGGGATCTTGGAATCCTAGTCCATAGCTCCCTGAAAGTGTCTACGCAAGTAGGTAGGGTGATAAAGAAGGTGTGTGACACACCTGCCTTTATTGGTCACAACATTGAGTACAGGAGTTAGGATGTCTTGATGCAGCTTTATAAAACTTTGTTGGGCTGCGCTTTAGAGTATTGTTTACAGGAAAAATGTGGAAGGTTTGGACAGGCTGCTGAAGATGTCTACTAGGATGCTACCTAGATTAGAGAGTGTGAGCTATAAGAGGTTGAACAAACTAGGGTTGTTTTGTCTGAAGTGGCAGCGGCTGAGGGGAGACTTGATAGATGACTATAAAATTGAGATCCATAGAAAGGGTTGAGAGTCAGAATCTTCTTCTCACAGTTGGAATGACTAATACTAGAGAGCATGCATTTTAAGTTGAGAGGGAGAAAGTTCAAAGCAGATGAGGAGTAAGTGCCTGGAACAATCTGCTAGGGATAGTAGTGTAGATTCGAGAGTGTGGTCCTGGAAAAGCACACCAGGTCAGGCAGAATCCAAGGAGCAGGAGAATCGACGTTTCTGGCAAAAACCCTTTATCTGGAATGAGGCTGGGAGCCTTGGGGGTGGAGTGATAAATAGGAAGAGGTGGGGTTGGAGGGAAAGTAGCTGAGAGTGCGATAGGTGGGGTAATGGTGATAGGACTGAGAGGAGGGTGGAGCAGATAGGTGGGAAGGAAGATGGACAGGTCATGAGGATGGTGCTGAGCTGTAAGGTTAGAACTGGGATATGGTGGGGGAGGGGAAATGAGGAAACTGGTGAAATCCACATTGGTGCCATGGGGTTGGAGGGTCCCGAGGTGGTGGTAGAGGCAGATATGATAAGGGTGTTTAAGGGGTTTTTAGATAAGCAGTTGAATATGCAAAGAATGGAGGGATATAGATCATGGACAGACAGAAGGGATTAGTTTTAATTTGGCATAATGTTCTGCACAGCATCATGGGCTGAGGGGCCTGTTCCTGTGCTGTGCTGTACTGTTCTATGTTCTAAAAAGGTTAATGGGATGCTATTGTTTTATTATTGAAGGAAGGATGTGCTTCAGTTATACAGGATGTTGTTGAGACTACATTTTGAATACTGTGTGCAATTTTAGTCTCTTTATTTAAGAAAGGATGTAAACATATTGGAGGCAGCTCAGAGATGGTTCATTCGACTGATACCTGGAATCAATAGGCAGATCTTATGAGGAAAGATTGTGCAGACTGGGCTTGTTTCTACTGAGGTTTAGAAGAATGAGAGATGATTTGCTTAAAAGTGTATAAGATCCTGAATGGTCCTATTGAGGATGATGTGGAAAGGGGGCACTGTTTAATAATGAGGGGCCACCTTTTCAGGGCAAAGACGAGAACTGTTTTCTAAGGGTTGTGAAATGTGATCTCTTCTGAGGCAGAGTTCCAATGCATATTTTTAAGACCGAGATGGATGAATTCTTGTTTGGCAGGGGAAATCCAAGCTTATTGGGGGTAGATGGGAATAGGGAATGCAAGCCACAAACAGATCAGGTGTGATCTTATTGAATGATGAAGCAAGCAAGTTGACCAAAGTGAGTGGGGAGAAATTGAGGAAGTGCCAGTGAAAGTGGAGGGTGAGTTTAGGGTATGAGTGTGCTGATCGAGACCATGCTGATCGAGGGCTTTACTCCAAACATCCACCTTAATCCCATCTCCAAGGTTACCTTTGGCTAACAAAAACCCTCCCCCACCCCCCAATCTCTGATTACAAATAATCAACTGATTTGACGTGAGATGCTACTTGTAAAAGACAGCCCAACTCTGTACTATCCTTTGTTTGAAAAATGTTTCCTAAGTTCACTCCCAGAAGGTCTTGCCTCTTTTTTTAACACTCTTTCCCCAGCCAACAGAATTCAATAGGATAGGTAGAAACCGTTACCCTTAATAGCTTAAACATTTCTACATGTCACCTCTAAACCTTTTAAACGTCAGGAGCTAAGAGATTATCTTATTTGCTCTCTCCTAATTTAAACAGTTTTACTAGAATGATACCCAGAAGTCAATGTACACTGCTATCCCTGAATCCCCAACCTCATCTTTGAAAGGTGCAGGGCCCAGAGCAGCTCCCAGTGACCCCGAGACTGGTTGAAGTAGGGCTCCATACAGCTGACCCATGAGGTCCAGCTCCTTGTGTTTGAATTTTTGAGAGAGAGACCAGAGTTCTATCAGCCTTTAAGGATTATTTTCTGGACCTGTTCAGGATCTATTCAGGCCACTCTTTGCCTCCACTGCTTTTAGACCCTGGTTTCCTCCTTTTTGGATCCAAAGTGAGTGACCTCATTCACTTTGATTGGATTGCAAACTGTTTAGCTCAGTTTTACCCAATTGCTGAATGTATCAGTATCTCTGCGAGATGATGTTTTCACCCATGCTGTTTACAGTGCTGCCTATCTTTGTTTCATCTGCAAATTTGCACCCATATTTCTGAGTCCTTGATAAATAGGGAGGCCTCAACACAAGAAATACAGGTAACTAACATCCAGAGATATTCCAGTGTCCACTTCTTTGGAAACTCTGTATCAGGTTGGTTAGGTCTGACCTCTCCTTTATAAACCCATGCTAACTCTCTCTGACCAGCTGGAAATAGTGGAGCTGTTCTGTCATTTTCTCTTTAATTATAGGCTCCAGTAATTTCCCCGTAGTAACGTTTGATTGACAGCTGTGTAACTCCCTGGTGTCCCTTCTCACTTTTGTTACATAACGAAGGGGCATGAACAATTTTTCAGTGTACAGGAATGGCTGTTGCCTAGATTGGAAAGGGTTGGAGTAGAAAAGTGTAGAGGTCTTACTGCACTTACATGGGTTTTTGCACCATCAGCCAACTTTGGAGTAGTGTCTGCCATTTTGGTCAAGAAAGGTATCCTCATCCTGGAGATGGCATTGTGAGCATTCACCAAAATCCTCTGTCTCTCTCTCTGTTCCCACACCCACCCCCCCCACTCCACCACCCATCCCTACTTGCCTCCCATTGATGGTTTCTTTTACTTTCTTCAGGATGGCATTGGTGAAGAGGTGCTTAAAATGTCCACTGAGGAGATTGTTCAGCGTACACGTCTGCTGGATAGTGAGATTAAGGTAAATGCTCAATACCTCAATTTGGAGTTGAAGATAGCAGACCTGTTGGTGCAGTCCCTTGAAGTCCTCATTTTCCCTCAGCCTGTGTTGAGCAGCTGATTGGAATGGGACTGTTTGGCCTCAGTGTCCCAAGACCTGAGGGGATTGGTCCTCATAGCTTCCACAGGTCACCCAATAAAATCTTCATGTGTTAAATGAAGTGAGGGTGGATTAGAATGTGAAGCTTTTCACATTTCAGTTGTCGACCATTACTTCCATTGCAGGCTGCCACACGAACAATGGCAATATGAGTGAGGTAGCAAACTAGGTATCCCAGAGTGATCCAGAACCACCAGATAGTGGTCCCAGTTTATGAGAGAGAGTGTCTGTGTGTGAACAGAGCCTGGTTTGGTGTTTGTTTGAGTGCATGGTCCCTTCACTGGTTTGATGAAAACTGTCTCTGACCGACTAACAGATTATGAAGAGTGAGGTGCTGAGAGTCACACATGAGTTGCAGGCCATGAAGGACAAAATCAAGGAGAACAGTGAGAAAATCAAAGTGAACAAGACCCTGCCATACCTGGTATCTAATGTCATTGAGGTGAGTACATGAGCCACTCCGAATAGTTCTGTTGTGCCCAGCCCAAAGCTGATTGAGATGTAGGGAATGCGAGCACTTTGTCATTACACCCGGGATCCCTCTGTAATGACAGTCCAATTGGAGATAGCAGTGCTGCTTCTGAGCACATTTCAGTGTTAATCACTTCACTTCAAATCTTGAACCATCTCAACATTGCTAATACTGGGGGAACCATTCCTTTGCAATGAAGTGCAGTGGAATCTGACAGCTGACAGAACCTCAGCTCAATGACCCGTCCAAAAGGTTACCCCTTCTGGCAACCTGTGCTGGCCCTCAGTCTGTTTGGTTGAGCTGAAAGTTTGTGCTCAGATGGTCTCAAAGGACTTGTGGTGTGACTTTGGAGCACAGGAAGTGTATGTGATGACTTTCTCAGCTCTGTAAATTCTCAATTTTGTTCTTTTTACCCTTTTAACGGAGGTCAATCAACATGACCCAACTTGAAGGTGAAAGAGCTGCAATTGGTATTGTGCTATCACTGCGATACACACACCCCCAGCTTTCAACATAATGAGCCATCTAAGGGAAGTCAGTGCAATGGAAAACGTGCTCAGATTTTCATAGTTCATGCAAAAATGTCTTTAGTTCCGTTTGTGGTTTATTCACACAGAGTAGAACTCATACAACAGTGTGTGTGGGGCTTCCTAGGTGTTGTGCAACTAAGTAATGGTGTCCCCAGGGTGCTCTGTGGGCCATTAACCTTTCTCACCAATGCATTGTTAGCCTGTCCTGGCACCATCATGGGAGCAGACAGGTTTTAAACCCAACCTGCCCCTGCTTGGAGTATTATTGTGAGGAGCACTGCTAATACCTTGCCCTGATGCTCTTTCTCAGTTACTGGATGTTGATCCAAATGACCAGGAGGAAGATGGAGCAAATGTTGATCTGGATTCCCAACGGAAAGGGAAATGTGCTGTGATTAAAACATCCACCCGTCAGGTAAGGAAGGCTTTAGATTTGTGATTTGAAGGAGCCGTGAGCTGTGATGTGGGGGGATTATGTCCCAGTAACGCGTGCCCTCTACAAGATGCAACAGTATTACTGTTTGTGAGGAGGACTTGGGGAAGGCTGCCACGACTGTTCAGGTCCTGACCCTTTGTGGTGTTTGTGCACTGACAGCAAGCCAATTCATCAGGAGCTGGTAGACAGGGTTGTTTGTCAAATCTTGCACAACCCCAGGAGAGAGGGATATTGCCTCATTTTTCTCCATTAGACCTGGCAGTGGAAGTTCTGAGTCTCCAACCAGGAGCAATGTTTCCTGTGCAGCTCCCCTACCCCAAACCTCCTCACACAGCATGTGCTGAACCCTTATTCTTGCTGCTGGGGTTGGGATGAGTTAACAGTCTGCACTTCTAGAAGGTAGAACATTCATTGCTTATTTTTCATGAGGTAATAAAGAAGGTTATTTAAGGGATTGCAATAGATGTTGTATATGTGGATTTTAAGAAAGTGACATGATACCAAAAAAGCTCATTATTAAAACAGAGGCTAAGCAAATATGAGAATCATTGTCCAATTGGGCAAATAATTGGCTTGAGAATGAGCAGTGAGTCGAAGTAGTTGGTTATTTTTCAGACTGGAGGGTGTTAGTGGGGATCAGTGCTAGGATCACATTTTACTTTGCTATATATAAATGACTTGGATCTTAGAATGCTGAATAAGATTTGAAGATGTGCTGACAATATCAAACTTAGAGGAGCGGTGTTATGACCCCAACTAATTTTATTACTAGAGAAATCAGGTCCCAGACTGAAACTTAACTTCACAGGTCATGTTCAGTTGTTTTAGTTTTAATGAATTGGTTTCTCACTGGGATACAAATACTCAATGTTGCAGGTTTGGTTTTAACAACAAAACAAATTTATTGCATGCAAGCAATAAAGATAAAATAAATCAGACTATTTACATATAATGCAAATGTAAAGATTTTGAAACACATGGTAACACAATCCCATTAATTCCAAAATCAGACCTTTATACATCCCAGAAACATACTTTGTACAGTAGTCCTATGAGAGAAAAATACCCAGCTCTACTACATTTATAGACTTAATTTAACTGTGAAAATCTGAACCTCTCCCTGAAGCTTTCATACACCTAAGTTTAAATGTTTTGTACTCTAAATAACCTCTTCAGCGTTTTATCCAAGCTCTTCTGGTCTAGAGCTATTGCCAAAAGACTTATTCTAAAGAAATCTATTTTTACTATCTTCCTTTTTCACGAGCCCTGCTTTGCATTTCTATCTTCATCCAAGACTACTTCAGAATTCCCCCAAACTGAAACTAAATATAGAAACATTTTGTTTTCAAACTATTGGCATTTCCCCTAACCTTAAAAACACTAGTGCAGAAATTTCTGAATGAAATGCTAGATGCACAGTTGTTCATCTTATTCGTAATGTAATCTCTTAATGTAAACAAACCCTCATTAAATCTGGAGGCTGCTACTCTGTCAAGTTGTTTTAAAAGGGGCACCATTTTCATGCAGAGTGTGGTGCGTGTATGGAATGAGCTGCCAGAGGAAGAGGTGGAGGCTGGTACAATTGCAACATTTAAGAGGCATCTGGATGGGTATATGAATAGGAGGGGTTTGGAGGGTTATGGACCGGGTGCTGGCAGGTGGGACTAGATTGGGTTGGGATATCTGGTTGGCATGGGCGAGGTGGATGGAAGGGTCTGTTTCCATGCTGTACATCTCTATGACTCTATAAAAGAAATTCCCATGGTTGTATAAATACTTTCAAGCAAATCATTAAACACTTCAGATGCGTAGAAAAATCCATTTGTCACTAATTCAAAGTTCAAAACATCAACCTTCAAAATCAATGATACACATATAAATTGCATCCCTTACACCAGAGGATGGCATGAATTGACTCTAACAAGTAGTAAATAGATCAGAGTGGGCAGACAAATGGCAGATGGAGTTTAATACAGAAAAGTGTGAGGTGATGCCGAATGGCTAGGCAGACGTTAGGTAGACTTAATGGCCTAGTTTTAAATACTCTGCAGGGTGTTTATGTGCATCTGTCTTTGACGGTGGCGGGCCAGATTGAGGAAGTGGGTAGCAAAGCACCTGGGATCTGGGAAATGCAAAGAGAAATTTTGTTTTGCCTGTGAGGAAATTGGTTGGGTGCTTGAGGGAAATAAAGCTGTGGGGCCATAGGTATCCAGTGTGGGAGTGGGAGTCACTGGATTGCTCCATGGGGAGGTAGTGTGAACTTGATAGACTAAATGGGCTGCCTCTGCTGTTGGGATTACAAACAGTGCTTAAGGCGTGTTTGGTTGATGGGATGTTTAGCTCTATCTTCTGTGTGTTGGACAGACATACTTCCTGCCTGTGATTGGACTGGTCGATGCTGAGAAGCTAAAGCCTGGTGACCTGGTGGTGAGTGCATCCCACTTGTTTCTTTATCCAGACCCCATCTCTCCCCTACTTGTTCTTCTCCCCCTTGGCTTTCACGGACAGTTCACTGCAACTGATTGAACTTGTATGTATCAGAGTCCCACCCCATTCTAACTCGGAGTGTCCTTATATCCTAGTCTGTGTGATGGTCTTTGATCTGCCCTGAGTAATCTCCTGTTTCCATGCCAGGGTGTGAACAAAGATTCCTACCTGATCTTGGAGACTCTGCCAACCGAGTACGACTCTCGGGTCAAGGCCATGGAGGTGGATGAGCGACCAACTGAGCAATACAGTGACGTTGGAGGTCTGGACAAGCAGATCCAGGAGGTCAGTGGGTGTCTATAATGAGGGGTGGGGTGGGTACTAGACTGCAGAGACATGTAGGGGACTCTCCATGAGTATGGAATGCTGCAGAATGTGAGTGCCTGAACTCCCATCTGAGGAAAGAGTTGCTGAGTATGTGTGAAGCAGAAGAATGAACCTTTCCTGTAATAATGCTGACATCTCTGCCTCTCTCTCTCTGCAGCTTGTTGAAGCCATTGTCCTCCCTATGAATCACAAGGAAAAGTTTGAGAATCTGGGAATTCAGCCTCCAAAGGGAGTTCTAATGTACGGACCACCAGGAACAGGGAAGACCTTACTGGCGAGAGCTTGTGCTGCACAAACCAAAGTGAGTGGCAGAGTGCTGTCTGACTTTCCAAGGAAGACAGGGGGAGCTTTAACCTGTATCTCACTCTGTGCTGTCCCCGTCCTGGGAATGTCTGATGGGGAATAGTGCAGTGGGAGCTTTACTCTATATCCAATCCCTGCTGTCCCTGTCCTGGGAGTGTTTGATGGGGAACAGTGCAGCGGGCGCTTTACCCTGTATCTCACCCCGTGCTATCCCTGCCCTGGGAGTGTTTGATGGGGAACAGTGCAGCGGGAGCTTTACCCTGTATCTCACCCCGTGCTGTCCCTGTCCTGGGAGTGAGTGATTGATGAGGATAGTGTCGCAGTACCTTCCCTTTTAGTTGAAGAGTAGCAGGAGCTTCATTCTGTGTGTGAGCTGACAGCTTTCTCCTCGCCTCAGGCTACCTTTCTGAAACTGGCAGGCCCGCAGCTGGTGCAGATGTTTATTGGCGACGGTGCAAAGCTTGTTCGGGATGCTTTTGCTTTGGCCAAAGAGAAAGCCCCATCCATCATCTTCATTGATGAACTGGACGCCATCGGCACAAAGCGGTGAGAAGAGTGATTGTTACGTTTCCACGGTCTGACCAGCTTTACACACTAGCGTTGTCACATCCCCACACTCTAACCATCGGTAGAAAGTGGTGGTGCTGAGTGTGGGTATTGAAAAGGTGGGAGAGAAGCATTTTGGGCACACATGGAGGAGAGCAGTGCATTGGTGTAGCTCTGTCTCTGGTACAGTGGGTTAGTGCCTTTTTATCTACCTTGAGTGAAGTTTTGGGTGATATTTGTGACACTGTGGGACATCGGGAATTCTGTATCTGGGGAAGACTGGGCAACAAATATTTGGGTTGTGAGTCATGCTGGTAAAGTGGTCTGTGAGCTTGCCGTGCCAGTAAACAATATCTGGCTGCATTATGATTCTGTCTGTTGCAGGTTTGACAGTGAAAAGGCTGGTGACCGTGAAGTTCAGCGAACAATGTTGGAGCTGCTCAATCAGTTGGATGGTTTTCAGCCAAATACCCTTGTCAAGGTGAATGTTGGAAAGCAACTCTACAACTATGGATGTCCATGTTGTTGATGGTCCCCTTTTGCTTCTGGAGGCTCCACTCCAGTGTCTGGGTGGGATGGGGAGGGTAGCAATGTCCCTGTCGTTCTATGGTTGGGTTGTGCCTGTAAATATCGATTTCCTTTAGGAGGGGCCAAAGTCATTTATTGGTGTTTTCCCGTAATGCCAATTTGTGTGGTAGTGGAGCTCAGGGCAAGTTTTCATGTGGGCAGATTGAAGTAAGTCATGATTTACATATGGACCACTTTCACAGGCACTAATTGCATCAAATGCTTGAGGGAAAACTGATGTTTTTACTCACTTGAAATCTAATTTGAAGTCGCCTCCAAAACATTTACAGATTTGTTACAGATTGAAACAAGTATCATCGTCATGTGACAGCTTGTCACAAAAGCAAAATCTGACTTTTCTTTTGAATGTTTGCTAAGTTTTGATCTATTTTGGCCTTGGCGACTGTCATTACCGGTCTTTGTGTGCGGGAATGTGAAAGAGCACAGTCTCTAGAGTCTGACTGTTCCTGTTCCTATTCCCCGATAGGTAATTGCAGCCACCAATCGAGTTGACATCCTGGATCCAGCTTTGCTGCGGTCCGGCAGACTTGATCGGAAGATCGAGTTCCCGATGCCCAATGAAGAGGCGCGAGCAAGGATTATGCAGATTCACTCCCGGAAGATGAATGTCAGGTGAGAATGCTCTGTGCTCAGTCAGGAATCAGTCCAACTTCACCAGCCCTACTCCTTCTGATTTCTCGTCCATGTGTTTCATCACACTGGTAAGTCCATCTCTAACCAAAAGGGGAGCAAAAATTTGTCGGTACATTGCCTAGGCTTAGCTGTATAACTGTGGTAGGTACATAGGCAGATGTAGTTAATACTGTTAAACTTATTAGATTGTTAAATTGCAGTGTCAAGTCATGGTTAATAGTACCTTTTGAAATATTCCTTTCTTGTTGCTGTCTGCAGTCCTGATGTGAACTATGAGGAATTGGCTCGATGTACTGATGACTTCAATGGAGCTCAGTGCAAGGCAGTGTGTGTGGAAGCGGTGAGTATAACTGTGGGACCTTTTTGGTATAGGGAGATTTACTGGAGATTCAGAGCAGTGTGGCAGGCGAGACACACTGGGGATCGGGAATTGTGTGTTGGGATAGGGGGTTTCTGGAGATTCGGAGCAGTGTGTCAGGAGAGAGAATCCCTGGAGAGCAGGCACAGTGTGTTGGCAGAGAGAGAATCCTTTGGAATCAGAAATGCTCTTAGGATAGAGAAAATCGCTGGAGATCAGGTGTGTTAGGATAGAAGGTTTATGGAAATTGGGTGCAGTGTGTCAGGAGACAGACTCCCTGGCAATTGTGAGAGGGTGTGGTGCTGGGAAAGCATAGTCGGTCAGGCAGCATCTGAGCAGCAGGAGAATTGACATTTTGGGCATAAGCCCTTCATCAGGAAAGGATTGTGATAGTGTGTCAGGATAGAGAGAGAAAGAGTTCCTGGAGATCAGGGACAGTAGGACATGTCAGAGTTTTAGTGGCTAGCAGTTAGTTGTGAAGGGCTCTCCCTGAACTTTCCTGCAGGAGAGTAATAGTTATCAGGAGGATTATTATATAGAGATTGCGTATTTGCAGCAGTCCTGTCATCATTCCCCTTCCTCCCCCACCTCAAAACCCTCAGAGAATCTGATATTTGGTGCTATTTACACACATTTAGGTGTGTACTTGTTCTGGAGAGAAGTCAGACTGAGTGTGATCCTTGGAGGCTGAGGTTAGTCAGCTTACCCCACTCTGTATGTTTGCTCTGTTGTTTCACTGGTTTGCTGATACTAAGTGTTCTTACCTTGACAGGGGATGATCGCTTTGCGTAGGGAGGCCACTGAGCTCACGCACGAAGATTATATGGAGGGCATCCTGGAGGTTCAGGCCAAGAAAAAGGCCAACCTCCAATACTATGCCTAGGAGCCAGGCCTCTTGTTAGTACCACTTTCCTGTACAATCCCTGGAGCTGGATTCAATAAAGTGATTGCTTATCCTGTGTTATCTGAAGTGGCTGAGCCAGGTATGGGGTGGGGGGGACTGGGACTTAGAACACCTCTGGACACGTGAGTATCACCTTGTCCAGTTGGGGGATGATAGTATTAACACTCCAGCCAGGTCCCAGATACACTGTACACAAGCAACAACTTCAAACAAAATAACACTCTGGTGTTCCGTAGCTTCACATCTTTTTAATTATTGACCAACTGAATGCTCAGTGTATATATTACAATCTTAAACACTCGCCCCCTGATCATATCAGTTTATTCCTTCAATCCTTGGCTATAAACATACATCAAAAATGGACATCACAATATTTTACAATTGTACTGTAAACAGATAGCACTGCACTTGAGTTTGATACAGTACAAACTTGTACATCCCAGACCTGCATGCTTCTTTCAGGAATGATGTGACACAATGAGCACAGCACAGTGGGAGAGAGGTCAGGGAATGGTGCAATCATTTCACGTGATGCTTGGGAAATGTGGGATGTTGGAACTATGAGAATCTGTGGTTGTCATGCCAGTAAAAGTGAGAGGAGAGGAGAAGCTAAGAGCTCTTTAGAAGATTGTGGGAAGGTAATGGGACTGATCCCACCGTATACACGCAAACTGTGAATGAAGTGAGATTGATGGACTGAGTGACCTCATCCTGTACCTGCTTCTTACAACCTTCCCTTTCACTGTCTGAACCACGGGCCAGTGCTGTTTGGGTGGGGAGAGTGCATTAGGGATAGCCCTGCAATTGGTTAGTATGAAACACCTCCCTCTCATTCCTGTTACCGAGCTCAGTCTGGATCGTTTATGGGATCTTACTGAAGAAGCTCAGCTCCACTCCCAGGCCATGACAGTGAGATACCTCATTAGGGTTTGGAGTTTGCTAGGTTGATTTGAACCAGATCAGTCATGACTCTGACCTTTATAAGTTAAATTTCCTGCTTGATTTATAATGTACATCTGAAGTAAGGTTTTTGAAAATATCTGAAGGAGCCTCTGGCTTTTAATGTGGAAATGAGACAAATTCAATCCATGAAATAAGCCATTCCTCACCTGTCTATATCACCCTCCTGGAGTCTACTGTTAGACATTCACTGCCCTCAACACACTACTTTTAACCAAACTCACTCACTTCCCCTAAGCAGACTGTGCTTCTCCTGCAGCTGATCTTCCAGCTTGTCGGAGTTTGGGGAGGGTTATTCTGCTGACCGCTGCTCCTCGCTGGTGCCCACTTTTAAAATCTGAGCACTGGTGAGGAGCACTGCCTAGCCAGCCCTCTGTGCCATTATGTTTATTCACCAGGAGTGGCCAAACCAACTCCAATCCAATGGCCAGTAGTCCATACCTTAAAAATATGGAATCTAGCTGTGTATTTCTATTTAGTAAATAAAAAAGGTATAACTGATTCCAGCGTTGAGGCTGTGATCTCTATACTCGGATTCACACAGTAAACGTCTGTTTCTTGGTCAAGTTCAAATATCGAGAAATCAGTTTGTATGATTTTTGATTTACTCCTTCACATCTTGGTCACTGAACAATGGGATTTTAATTGACTAAATGTACACAGAGTGTATGTTTACCTAAATTTGGCAAAGTATACATGAGGCATTTTCTGCTGAAACATTCTAGCGGATTTTGATGAATCAATTATTTCAGTCGGACAGTACTGAGCTTTGACAAAGGGTCAGTTAGACTCGAAACGTTAGCTCTTTTCTCTCCTTACAGATGCTGCCAGGCTTGCTGAGATGTTCCAGCATTTTCTCTTTTTTGGACAGTACTGGTCATCTGGGAGCTCTGATATCTCTCTCTCTACCACCTTTGAAGTTGTTGGCCGTTGCCTGTGCAGTAGCTACCGTTGGAATCAGCAGCCCTAAGCAGTACATAATGGCACAGAATTAAACAACAGCAGTCTGGCTGATAATCGAGACTCGGTCGAGTCTGTAACTTGGAAGTGTACAGCTCCTTGCCCCTTTATGGGATAATGCACTGCCCACAGTTACTCAACACTTTGTACTGTCTCTGGTTTGACAGGGAGTGGGAAGAGATGTTGCCCAGAAATCTGGCTATTGGCCAGTTTGTCTCTTTTTATCAGTTATATTAAAAAATGCATTTCCAACAATAGGCTGGAGATAGTCGCTTGCACCAGTTTTGAAGATTTAACCAAAAAGGGAGGGGGGGAAAAAAAGTTCAATTACATTCAAGGCAATTTACAGCAGTGACATTCTGTACAATTGAAAAACGTTTAATTATTTTATACAAATGAATGCAGAGGCAATACACAGCCAGTCACAGCCACTTTACAAAACCAAGTCCTTAGCTGACAAACCAGGTGCCTTCAACATTCCCACATTTGCTCACCTCAGCACTTTCCTTCGAATCTGCTGCTGGTTACATTCTGGGGTGGGGGGAGACACTGTTCAGTAAATGTACAAATGAGTCTTCTGGTTTTTTTTACTGTGCAAGTTGGCTGGGACGCTGAAATGGTAGGTAGTATCAAAATTGTATATAATAAATTTGGGAAAAAGACCTTGATGCATTGACAGAAAGGAAAATGTTTTTGCAAGGTTTTTAGGATATTTTTTCTCTTAAATCGACTTCAATGTACGAACACTGCATTATCACAAGTCATTCTATTAAATACATTCAACAAAACTGCTTTGCGTAGACTTGATGTTTAAGTGTTTAAACAATTCTCAGCACCCTGCCCAGGGGTGTGATGCAGCTCCTGGTGACTCTGCCACTTCATCGTTTGGCTGACTTGCTCCCTCAGGCCTCCGAACGTCTCATTGAATCCAGGAATGTTAAACAGTGTGGCAGCAGCATCAATTACATTGTCCCATTCTCTGCCCGTGGTTTGTGTACAACTGTGTGAGGGCTGCTGAGGGAGGGGGCCAGAGTACAGAGGAAACCTGCCAACAGTGTGAGTCCTAGTCCGCCCCATGCACAGAACATGGACCAGCCGTAGCCATGGCTGATATCCTCGGGCAGCCCGTACATGTGCCGAGGAAAACGGGAAAGTTCAAAATTAATTCCGGCTACACAAGTACAGAGAGAGATAATGCAGCAGGTTCCTGATGGGAAAGGAAGAACAGAATTGGTATTCCTCATCTGGAGACTAGCCCTCAGTGACACTTTTCATGGACACCTCACATTCCACGCGGACACTAAACGCACTTCTAACCTGGAATTGTTTTGTTCATCTGATGTCTAGTATTTTGATGAGCAGAAACGTTCTTACAAAGCAATCAAAAAGATAGAAGTGATCGCCTCAGATCTCCACAATCAAGATTGCTTTCAAGGTACTGGCGATATGCCGTCCTTGCAAACTGTTCACACCCTCAGTGATACATGATCCCAGGACAAAGCTATTGTCAAATGTCTGCAGGATCACTGAGTCAAACAACTGAGCCAAGAGAATAATATTGTCTCCTACCTCCAGAATTGATCGATCAAAAGGAAAGACTACAGTTGTAAAGGTACGTTCAAGGGTACAGGACTTCCAATGTCCACGATGGAGAGCATGGGTAGTCACTGTACGAACTGGGAGGGAATGAGTGGTCAATATACACAAGGTGTGTGTGTGTGTGGGGGGGGGGGGGGGGTG
>NC_057725.1:68616889-68641923 GCF_004010195.1 Chiloscyllium plagiosum | reverse complement strand
GAGAGGGCAGTCAGTGTACAGGAGGGTTTGTGCAGTCAGTGTATGGACTGGGAGGGAGCGAATCATCAGAATATGGAGTTGGAGGAAATGTCAGTGTTCAGACTGGGAGGGAACGAGAGGGCAGTTAGTGTACAGACTGGGAGGGTATGAGGGGAGGAGTGTGAGGGTGGTCAGTGTTCGGGCTGGGGAAGAGTGTGGGCGACCTGACTCTCAGTCGCCAGTGTGCTTATATCATCCTCGCATTGAAAGACTGGGTAAAGCCATGAGCACTGTTCTTTGTGAAATGACTGTAGAGGGTGTGGAGGTGCTGATTTCAAACAATGGGCACTGACTGTCTTACCTCCCATGAGAAAGAGCAGGCCAGCCACATACTGCATCAAATCGTGATCCTTGCAGCAGCCCAGAATCCCAATGATCCAGCCAAAGAGAATGATAGAAACTGCCATTCCAATAAAGCCTGCTGTCATTCGTCGCAGATCTGGGATTTGGAGAAAGCAAAGCTTGAATCAGAGAGATCAGCAAATCAAGAAACTAACCCCAAAATAATTCGAGCAGAGCACAGAGTACAGCTCCCTCTATTGTGTCTCATGAAACACTCCAACGACAGGGACAGCACAAGGTTAGATACAGAATAAAGTTCCTTCTACACTGTCCTCAGGCAGGGTCAGAACAAGATTAGATAGACAGTTAAGCTTTCTCTACACTTTCTGCATCAACACAGCCAGAACAGGGGCAGCGCCGGGTTAGATTTTTTTTCTATCCCTACACTACTGCCATACAGTAGTAGTGAAAAATGTGTTGCTGGAAAAGCGCAGCAGGTCAGGCAGCATCAAAGGAGCAGGAGAATCGACGTTCCGGGCATAAGCCCTTCTTCAGGAATGAAGAAGGGCTTACGCCCGAAACGTCGATTCTCCTGCTTCTTTGATGCTGCCTGACCTGCTGCGCTTTTCCAGCTCTGATCTCCAGCATCTGTAGTCCTCACTTTCTCCTAGTTGATTTCAACCTACTGCGAATCCTCTTGCAAGGATGCATTCCTTGAAGAAGCTATCCTCCTCCCTCTGCAAGGATCTCAGTGAGTCCCCTCATTCCTGAAGAAGGGCTTATGCCTGAAATATTGATTCTCCTGCTCCTTTGATGCTGCCTGACCTGCTGCGCTTTTCCAGCAACACATTTTTCAGCTCTGATCTCCAGCATCTGCAGTCCTCACTTTCTCCATACAGTAGTAGTGCCCATTTTCCCAGCACCCATGCTGTGTGTGTAGGTGCAAGACACAGTGAAAACACCAGATGCATAGATAACTTTATTAATATTCCACCACCAGGAAAAACACTCAGTGAACCAGTAACAAGCAAAGCTGACATGAAAAAAATTAATCTATCTTTGCACACCTCTGGAATAAGTTTGGACTTGAACCTAGGCCTCCATGTCCAGGGAAAGGGACACTACCATTGCACCACAAGAAAGACCCTAAGTATGGAGGTTAGGTCGAGCGAAATAGTATTGACTACCTTGATTACTTGATTATATGAATTTGGTATTACGTATTGTATATTTTGTAAACAATATATTTTATTCTTTGACATTTTTGATTATGGTCTGAAACGAGAAAAGATCCAATTTAAAAACCAAGGATTCTTTTGACATTGCTGCAATTTTTAAAAGCAAGGAACCTGACACTCATTGGAAGCACTGTTTACACAGCTGCAGGTTCAAGCTGTAGCTGAAATTTACCCTGCAGACAAGGTAGAGCCAAGGGCTGTGTACAAATGGAGATTAATCCAGCAAAAAGTAGCTGATTGCTTTGTGATGAGTTATTGATGACCAAAGCCTGAGGGCTGTCATCAACAGAGTGAGACACCATCAGTTCTCTGCCTGCACAGGAGCTCTCTCTTGTCTGCAGAGGAAGAAACCTGTTCAGTTTCCCTTCAGCAGTAAGCTGTGACTTCTGTTTGAGGAGTCAGATACATTTTTAATTGTTAACCAGCTTGCCTCCTGCAAACAGGGGAGAATGATCAAGAAACAGCGTGCTGATCAGCACAGAACTAAGAAGGCAAAGATAACTGAGGCTCTGTCATGGCACTAGGGTTTAGAGCAAATACAAGGCGACCAGGTATACTCAGAGTAGGGAAGCACTGGATTGACACAATATTTGATTACAGTTAAAGCAGCTTGAGCATGAGGACAGATTGATTAAAAAAAAAAGGTTGAATTCCAAAGGGATGGAAAAGATAAAGAGATAACAGAGAAAGATGAAGAAAAGAATGTAAATGAGCAAACTAGAGTTACAGTTGTAAAGGTAAACAGGAGAAAAATATGAATATCAGCTTAAAATTATACAATTGAAACAGGAGATGTTAGTTACTGATGCAGCCACTGGTAGAGAGAATCTGAGTCATAATTTGAAGTCCAGTTATGTTTGCATGGGACCTACCCACTTTTGAGGAAAAGAATTGTGGAGGTGTTCTTATGTCATTTGAGAAAATAGCTAGGCAAATGAAATGAGCAAAAGAAAACTGATATTGTTTGTTGCTGAGTTAGTTGACAGGTAAAGCAGAGGAAATTTCTGCTTAGCTGTCAGTAGAGGTTGCTTTGAAGAAAACTGTATTAGCTATATTTAGGATCGGCAAAGATTCTGAAATTTAAGGAACGGCTGGGGCAAAACTACACGGAAGTCAAAAGAGTTAAACAAAGTAATTTTGACAGGTGGATAAGAGCATTAGGAGCTGAACATATGTATAAAGGTTTTAGAGAGATTATTCGCCTAGAGGAATTTAAAAACTTACTACCTTCCATATTGCCTTGAGGACCAATTGCTCGGCAGGTAGCAATAATGGTTGATGATTATGAGTTCATCCAAAAACTAAACCTTTTTTCCTCAGAAATTCAAGAGGGATTGAAAATGGGAGAGTGAAAGAATGTAGGTGTTTTAGTTAAGAAATGATTGGTGGGAATGTCCAGGGTGTCCTCTCGGATTGGAAGGGGAGGAGATGAAAATCGGAAGCCAAGCTTCCTCAGTAACAAGGTTTGCTTAGAATGCTGCAAGTTGAAAGAAAAATCACTGGGACTTACTAGAGTTCATAAGAATGAATCCCAAAAGGAATAAGCTTCCCCCACAGATCAGATTGCAGTTTAACTATAACTAAGAAACCAAAGATAGACACTATCATGAGTGCAGAATTACACAGAGTAGATGAGAGATATGAAGAGTGATAATCAAAAAGAAAGATAGTTCCTTTCTCTTCAAGGGAAAAATCAAAGTCCATGACTATAGTACAGGATACTGAGCTATTCAAACCATCTGGTTGGGGAAGGATTTAGTTTTCCATTCAGATGATTAAATGAAAGCTAAAGTGTTGGTAAATAAGACAGGCAAAGCATATATCCCAGTTCCATTGCACAAAATCCATTGCTTGGCTGTCTAGCAGAAAGTAGACAGTGAGAATAAAAGGGTCCTTCTCAGGATAACAGCTGGTGACAAATGGTGTTCCCTAAGACTCAGTGTTGGGACCACAACTTTTCATTTTATACATTAATGATCAAAATGAAGGAACTGAGTGCATTCTGGCTAAGTTTGCAGATGGTACAAAGATAGATGGAGGGACAGATAGCATTGAAGAGGTGGGGAGGCTGCAGAAGGATTTGGGCAGGTTAGGAGGGTGGGCAAAGAATTGCAGATGGGGCAATTGTGAGGGTGTGCATTTTGGTAGGAAAAATCAAGACATGGACTATTTTCTAATTGGGGAGAAAATTCATAAGTCTGACGTGCAAAGAGACTTGGGAGTTCTAGTCCAGGATTCTCTCAAGGTAAACTTGGAGGTTGAGTCAGTAGTCAGGAAGGCAAATGCAATGATGGCATTTATTTTGAGGACTTGAATATAAAAGCTGGTAGGTATAGTTCTCGGGCTCTGTAAGGCTCTGGTCAGACACATTTGGAGTATTGTGTGCAATTTTGGACCCCAAGTCTCAAGAAGAATGTACTGGCCCTGAAGCATGTTTAGAGGAGGTTCACAAGAATGGTCCCAGGGATGAAAAGCTTAACATATGAGGAACGTTTGAGCACTCTGGGTTTATGGATGGAGTTTAGAAGGATGGGGTGGGGGGGGGAGGTATCTAATTGAAACGTACAGAATACTGAATGGCCTGGATAGAGTGGATGTTGGGAAGAAGTTTCCATTGGTAGGAGAGACTCGGACCCAAAGGCATAGCCTGAGAGTAAAGGGAAGACCTTTTAGAACGGAGATAAGGAGTAACTTCTTCGGCCAGAGAGTGGTGAAGCTATGGAATTCATTGCCACAGAAGGCTGTGGAGGCCAGGTCATTGAGTATATTTAAGACTGGGGTAGATAGGTCCTTGAGTATCAAAGGGATCAAGGGTTACAGGGAGAAAGCAGGAGAATGGGGTTGAGAAACTTATCAGCCATGATTGGTGGAGTAGACTCGATGGGCTGAATGGCCTAATTTCTGCTCCTATGTCTTATGATCTTAGGTCTTCATTCATTGAGGCTCAGGAAGCAGATCCAGAGTTAAGTAAGAGATTGCAGACAACTCACACTAAAGCTGAGGCTGAAGGAGTTTCAGAATGTTGTTACATTATGAACAGGATTCTGATGAGGATTTAGAGACTTCCTCATAGACCTACAGGTGAAGAAGGGATAGTTGATCATCAGTTAGTGGCACCGCCCAGGTATCCTTTGGACACATTACAAATCACACATGAAGGTTCTGTGGCAGGGACTCAATAACAAGTATTTAACACAGCGAAGACTTCATAAAGGTGTAGTACAGATTTGTAAAACATGTCAGTTGGTAAGAAAACCTCAGGAGTCTCCAGATAAGGAAGCATCTGGATAAGAAGTAGATGCACATAGTAGGTTCTGCTATAATGAGATAGTCCCATTCTTGTGCAACGTTTTCCCATTATTGAAAAATCACACAATAGCTGCGCCAAACTAATGCGGCCAGAATTGCATTATAACCAATACACACTTTAAAAGTTTGCACTTTAGAAACATTGTCCCCAATCCTTCAATCACTTTACAGTGAATTCACGTTAATGAAATGTGTTATAGCAGTTTGACCTGTAATGTAACTGGAGTAGTAATACAAAGAAATAATGTTCCCTTGGAGTGTACTAAGACGGACGGGTCAGACATGAAAATTATTTTTCAAAGACTGTCAAGGGAAAATCATACTGCTGGAGATTCTGAATATTTTATCTCAAAATGGGAGGTTTTTCCTTATGCTTCAAATCAAGCTGATAATCAATAAAAATACAAAGAGACGCTGAAATAAGTCAGCCGCTGCTGCTGGCTAGTGTAGCATTTGTCTTCCAGAGGGGTTGATGAAAAAGAAAATATGAATTGTAGCTGTACAGCAATCCTATCATATAGTCAGATGAAAGCCATGACTGGGGGGTGACAGAGTGGCCCAGAGGTTAGCACTGCTACCTCACAGTGCCAGTGACTTGGGTTTGATTCTATCCTCAGGCGACTGTCTGTGTGGGGTTTGCACATTTTCCCAGTGTTTGTGTTTCACACCACAATCCAAAGATGTGCAGGTTAGGTAGACTAGCCATACTAAATTGTTCATTGTGTCCAAGGATGGGTAGGTTAGGTGGATTAGCTATGGGAAATGCAGGGATAGGGTAGGGGATGGATCTGAGCGGGATGATCTTAAAAGGGTCAGTGTGGACTTAATGGGCCAAATGGCTTGCTTTCATGCTATAGGGATTCTATGAAAGCCCTATAGAAGGATTTAACTTCCTCTTAGGAAATGATCTGGCTGGTTCAAAAATATTGGCTTCACCAAGAGTAAAAGAAACAGATCTTACAGGAGGAATATCCTGGATTGTTCCTGACTAGATCTCAGGTCCATAGAACTAGATAGGAAGAAAAAGGAGTCTATGAAAAAGTCAATCATTGGATATAAATTTTGAAAATGTATTTAAAAAGGGTGAAGGAGGAGAGAATGAGGCTGACATATTTAGTCCTTAGCAGAAATGCAATGAACAGATTTGAAACTGAAACAGCTTACTCAGAAACAATCAAAATGACACCTCTGTGTTATTACTTGAAAAACAAATTCTTAATGAGGAAATGAAGACCACTTCAAACACCAGCTGGTGGGTAAAGGGCCATCAGCTTCTGAGCGCCACAATAACGTTTGATGAATGACGCTCAAAATTTGAATGGCAGGTCACTTAAGTATTAGGAAAACGCAGTCTAAAATATAAAAGCGTTTTTATTGGCCATGATTACATTAAAAAACTTATTTTTTTGAAGAAATGCTATAACTTGTCAGGTAATGAGGAAATCGCAACCATCAATTAAATCTGCTGTTTTAATTCCAGTACCAGCTTTCAAAGGACCATTTAGCAGAGTCTTAACACGACCAGTATGACCTAAAAACAGGATTGGGAAATAGTGTCTTTCAACAATTATAGATGTTTCAACAAGCTTTTAGGAAAAATGACTACTAAAGTTCAATGCTTTATATATATATATTGAAAAAGATAAAATTTGAGCCTTGATCTTAAAGTATGTCAGGTAATTAAAGAAATAATGTCTAGGTTACAAATTGAACAATTCACACCTTCTGTGTATCATCTAATCTCAAGGTGCATTGGAAAGACGGCATCAAAGTTTGAAGACTATGATTAGAGCTTATTGCTAAGAGTGTCTTAATGATAGGAATAAGGGGTTTGTTACTATTTGCCATTAGGGATACTCCAAATGAGTCCCTAGCATTCAGTTCTTTTGAACTAATTTATGGGTGTGACGTAAGACTGCTTTGTGTTAACACAGTGAAAAGATTATATAATAAGGATGATTGCTGGGAGAAAGGGGTACTTATAGTAGTGAAGGAAGGAGGGAGAGAAATAGAAACATCAGTGCAATAGGAAATTAATCCAAAATGAAAACTTCAGAAGTTAACTTTCCAACAAACTAAAATATACTGAGGTACTTAAAGGATTAAATATTTTTATTTTCCAAAAAAATTATCAAGGTGACCTCTGAATTATTTGTGGGAATAGACCTGAAAAAGTGGTTTTGGCTGTTCATGACGCTGCTGTAGAGAATACATTACCTATAAAGCAACACCTGTGCTGACTCAATCTAGAGAGATTAGCTCAGGTGAGGAAAGAAATTTCATTTATGATGAACAATGACATTATTGGACTGAGTCAAAGTAACTGCATATCATCCATTGTGGTTGTAAAGATTCTGCATGATTATCGTGATGTCAATGTGGTAACAAGAGTGGACTCATATCCTAAACCATGACTGAAGGATGTGTTGAACAAACTGAACACGCCTGGTTTGTCACAAAAATCGACTTGCTAAATGGATAATTAGTAATAGAGAAAGCTACAGAAATTTTGGTTTGTGTAACACCAGATGGACCTAATCAGTACAAAGTCATGCTATTTGGAATGAAAAACGCATCAGCAATGTTTCAACGGTTAAACAATAACCAAAGGAATTAATAATTGTAAAAGAAAACAACGAATTGCGGATGGTGGAAATCTGAAACACACACAGAAATTGCTGGAGAAACTCAGTCAGTCCGGCAGCGTCTGTGGAGAAAATGCACAGTTAACTTTGCGGGTTCAGTGATCCTTCTTCAGATCTAGTAATTGTACTGTTTAAATTTACTATTTGGTTGTTTTTAGCCAAACCTGGCAAAAATATTGGCACCATTTGCCTGAACTGTTTGTTTGACTTCCATAAATCTATTTGCTGTAAATTGAGCTGAGTGAACTTGCCAATGCCAATGTATTTAGGCCATACTATGGGACAAAATCAAATAGCACTTAGATAAACAAAATTAGAGGCTATTTTGGACTTCCCATGCCTAAATTGAGCTTTTGCACTGTGTTAGCACCCTATAGATTCTTTCACAAGTTTGTTCTGAATTTCAACACTGTCACTGCACCCGTAACAAACTTTGTAAAAGGCAGAATATTTGAATATATGTAAGTGCCAAACTGCCTTGGAAAAATTAGAAACTGTACTAAAGACAGTTTGAATTGTGCTAAATTATACAAAGCCATTTAATTGGCTTTTGATGCCAGGGATGTCATTGTGTGGGGTTCGTTTTACTGCAATATGACAAGATGAGGATTGAATGGTTTGTCAGTTATTTTTCTGCAGAAGCTGACTACATATCAACTAAAGTATTCAATTGCTCAGAAAGAGACCTTGAGTCTTGTGATGGTTCAACATCATTTTGAAACATGCATTACCAATAATATGGACAAAACTGCTGTTTATACGGACCACGATCGTTTAGATTTCTTAGAAAGGTGGTGGGACCAGAACTTACGATTGTTTCGGTGGAGCTTAATTCTTCAACTGTATAATTTGAAAATCATTCATGTGTCTGGAAAAGAAAATGTCATTGCGGAGGCTTTATTGAGAGTGCATATGAGAGAGACAGCGTGTAGTGTAAAAATGATTGCTGTGTGATTTAGTGTGTAATTAATATTGACATGTAACCAGACTTAGTAATTTGTAGAATTAGCAATAAGATAACTTCTGATGCATAACAAACATGCCTCCTTAAAATTTATGCTTTTTTTTCCTTTGGAGGGAGGTGGGAATAAACGGTAGGATTTATAAATTATGTATTTAATATATATTAATATTATTTATTTTAAGTTTAGGTTTCTTATTTTTTTGAGTTGATAGATTTTGGATTTTCTGTGTCTGAAATTGACATTTTCCAAGTATTTTTGTAGCATGGTGATTTCTTTCAAGCCTGACTTCAGAGTAAATGGGTTTTGCCTACCAAGAATGGGGCCATTTATTTAGTTTAGTTTGTTTTGCAATGCAGCACAATAAATAATGGGCCTCAAGGTTGGTTATTGATCTCTGGAGCTAGTTTTCTCTGAACCTTAAGGGAAACATGAATAGCTTAGAGAAGGTGATTGGCAATCAGTTTTTGAGTAGTCCTGTGAAGTCAGACCTGTCCTCCTGAGAATTAAACTGTTTAGATTGAGGAGTTAGTGTTAATCCCAGACCAGGAGTGTTGGGATAAAACCCCAAAGTGGTTACTTAAAGCTGGGTACATTTAAGCTCAGGTTTATAATAGCTCCAGGAAGAAGCTATCTGCAGCACCAGTCTAAATGGCAAAGTCGCGTGTGACTTAGGAACTTAGAAACAGGGACTTCGGTGTAAGTGCTGTATGAGTGCTTTTTTTGTTGAGTGCTGTACAAAAGCTGGTTTGTTTATTTTCAATTTCAAAAGTGATGTTTTGGGATTTATTGAGTTAAACTTTTACCGTATTTTTAAAAATCTCTGAATGTGTGTGAAATGTAGATGGCTTTTATTTTCAACCTTGTTGTTCTATTAATAAACATTTGTTTTCTTGTTACAGCAAACTGCAGCATTTTGACCGTATGTTTTACCAAGAGAGCATTATGTTAAAATTCTACAAGTCCAATTAAGAAAAATCAAACCAGGTTCCTGTGGGATCTGAATTGTTCAGTAATAGCATCGGCTGGGATCAGGAACAGTCTAGTATTGTTATTATCTCTATGACTCTACTATTCTGAAACACATCAACAGTACTCTAAATCTCACCCTGCGGTTCCTATTATTACTGTCAACCTCAGCTTGCAGTACTCTCTATTAATCTGAAACTCAGTTGGCAGAACTGTTTATAAATCTCATCCTACAGTAGTCTTTACTCCACTGAATGCCAGTCTGTACTTCCCTGCCCTACTCTCAACTGCAACTTCAGTACTTTCTACTCCTCTCAATGTCAGCCTGCAGTCCTTGTTATTACTGCCAATCTCAGCCTGCAGTAATCTATGTTCCTCTGGACATCAGCAGTCAGTACTCAGTATACTCTAAACTACAGCCTGCATTAGAGCCATAGAGTCAATAAGATGTACAGCACGGAAACAGACCCTTTGGTCCAACTCTTCCATGCTGATCAGATATCCTAACCTAATCTAGTTCCATTTGCTAGCACTTGGCCCATATCCCTCCAAACCCTTCCTATTCACATACTCATTCAGATGCCTTTTAAATGTTGCAATTGTACCAGCCTCCACCACTTCCTCTGGCAGCTCATTCCATACACGTACCACCCTCTGCATGAAAAGGTTGCCCCTTAGGTCTCTTTTATATCTTTTCCCCTCTCACCCTAAACCTATGCCCTCTAGTTCTGGACTCCCCCACCCCAGGGAAAAGGCCTTGTCTATTTACCCTATCCATGCTCCTCATTTTTTAATAAACATTTATAAGTTCACCTCTCAGCCTCCAACGCTCCAGAGAAAACAGCCCCAGCCTATTCAGCCTCTCCCTGTAACTCTCTCCCTCGTCACCCCCTTGTCCTTAATATGTCTGTAAAATCCCTTTGTATTATCCTTGACACTATTTGCCAAAGCTATCTCATGTCCCCTTTTTGCCCTCCTGATTTCCCTCTTAAGTATACTCCTACTGCCTTTATACTCTAAGGATTCACTTGATATCCCCTGTCTGTACCTGACATATGCTTCCTTCTTTTTCTTAACCAAAACCTGAATTTCTCTAGTCATTTAGCATTCCCTACACCTACCAGCCTTACCTTTCACCCTAACAGGAATATACTGTCTCAGGACTCTCGTAATCTCATTTCTGAAGGCATCCCATTTTCCAGCCATCCCTCTACCTGTAAACATCTGTCCCCAGTCAACTTTTGAAAATTCTTGCCTAATACCATCAAAATTGGCCTTCGTCTAATTTAGAAATTAAATTTTTAGATCTGGTCTATCCTTTTCCATCACTATTTTAAATCTAATAGAATTATGGTCGCAGGCCCCAAAGTGCTCCCCCACTGACACCTCAGTCACCTGCTCTGCCTTATATCGCAAGAGTAGGTCATGTTTTGCAGCTTCTCTTGTAGGTGCACCCACATACTGAATCAGAAAATTGTCTTATACACATAACAAATTCCTCTCCATCTAAACCCTTAACACTATGGCAGTCCCAGTCTATGTTTGGAAAGTTAAAATCCCCTACCATAACCACCCTATTATTCTTAATTGAGATATTTGAGGTTTCCTTACAAATTTGTTTCTCAATTTCCCTCTGACTATTAGGGGGACTATAATACAATCCCAATAAGGTGATCATCCCTTTCATATTTCTCAGTTCCTCCCAAATAACTTCCCTGGATGTATTTCCGGGAGTATCCTCCCTCAGCACAGCTGTAATGCTATCCCTTATCAAAAGCTCCACTCCCTCTCCTCTCTTGCCTCCCCTTCTGTCCTTTCTATAGCATTTGTACCCAGAACATTAAGCTGCCAGTCCTGCCCATTCCTGAGCCATGTTTCTGTAATTGCCATGATATCCCAGTCCCGTGTTCCTAACCATGCCCTAAGTTCATCTGCCTTCCCTGTTAGGCCGCTTGCATTGAGATAAATGCAGTTTAATTTATCAGTCCTACCTTGTTCTCTGCTTTGTTCCTGCCTGCCCTGACTGTTTGACTTGCTCCTTTTCCCAACTGTACCAGTCTCAGATTGATCTCTTTCCTCACTATCTCCCCAGGTCCCACCAACCCCAACACCCCCCCACCTTTAGTTTAAATCTTCCTGAGCAGCTCGAGTAAATCTCCCTGCCAGTATATTAGTCCCCTTCCAATTCAGGTGCAATCCATCCTTCTTGTACAGGTCACTTCTACCCCAGAAGAGATTCCAATGATCCAAAAATGTGAACCTTTTCCTCTGCACCAGGTCCTCAGCCACACATTCATCTGCTCTATCCTCCTATTCCTACCCTCACTAGCTCGTAGCACTGAGAGTAATCCAGGTATTATTACCTCGAGGACCTCCGTTTTAAATTCCTGCCTAACTTTCTACATTCTCCCTTCGGAATCTCATCCTTTTCCCTTCCTAAATCATTAGTTCCAATGTGTACATGGATCTCCACTGGTCCCTCTCTCCTTTGAGAACATTCTGCACCTTCTCTGAGATTTTTTTTTATCCTGGTATCTTAATGATCCAGGGTACCGTTCTGACTTTTCACTGCCGGCCGCAGCAATGTCTGTCTGTGCCTCTGACTAGAAACTCCTATCTCAAATGATCCCGATGTACCTCTAATTTAATTAGATTACATTCTTGGTGCCAGAATCTTGGACTCTGCATTCCTCTGAACTTCAGCCTGCAGTTCTCTCTAGTACTCTGACTGTCTGCCTGAAGTACTGTTTATGAATCTTAGTCTGAGGCTGCAATACTCTTATTACTGTGAACCTTAGCCTGCAGCACCCTGTTTTACACAGAACCTCAGCTTGCAGTATTATCTATTACTCTGAACCTCAGTCTACAATATTATTACTCTGAACCTCAGTCTGTAATATTATTACTCTGAACCTCAGTCTGTAATATTATTACTCTGAACCTCAGTCTGCAATATTATTACTCTGAACCTCAGTGTGTGGTACTCCATTACTCTAAACCTCAGCCTGTGGTACTCCATTACTCTAAACCTCAGCCTGTGGTACTCCATTACTCTAAACCTCAGCCTGTGGTACTCCATTACTCTAAACCTCACCTGTGGTACTCCATTACTCTAAACCTCAGCCTGTGGTACTCCATTACTCTAAACCTCAGCCTGTGGTACTCCATTAATCTGAACCTCAGTCTGTAATATTATTACTCTGAACCTCAGTCTGCAATATTATTACTCTGAACCTCAGTCTGCAATATTATTACTCTGAACCTCAGTGTGTGGTACTCCATTACTCTAAACCTCAGCCTGTGGTACTCCATTACTCTGAACCTCAGTCTGTAATATTATTACTCTGAACCTCAGTCTGCAATATTATTACTGTGAACCTCAGTCTGCAATATTATTACTGCGATACTCCATTACTCTAAACCTCAGCCTGCGATATGCCATTACTCTAAACCTCAGCCTGCGATACGCCATTACTCTAAACCTCAGCCTGTGGTACTCTATTACTCTAAACCTCAGCGTGTGGTATGCATTACTCTAAACCTCAGCCTGCGATACGCCATTACTCTAAACCTCAGCCTGCGATACGCCATTACTCTAAACCTCAGCCTGCGGTACTGCATTACTCTAAACCTCAGCCTGCGGTATGCATTACTCTAAACCTCAGCCTGTGGTACTCCATTACTCTAAACCTCAGCCTGCGGTACTCCATTACTCTAAACCTCAGCCTGCGGTACTCCATTACTCTAAACCTCAGCCTGCGATACTCCATTACTCTAAACCTCAGCCTGCGATACGCCATTACTCTAAACCTCAGCCTGTGGTACTCTATTGCTCTAAACCTCAGCCTGTGGTACTCCATTACTCTAAACCTCAGCCTGTGGTACTCCATTACTCTGAACCTCAGTCTGTAATATTATTACTCTGAACCTCAGTCTGCAATATTATTACTGTGAACCTCAGTCTGCAATATTATTACTGTGAACCTCAGCGTGTGGTACTCCATTACTCTAAACCTCAGTCTGCGATACTCCATTACTCTAAACCTCAGCCTGTGGTACTCTATTACTCTAATCCTCAGCATGTGGTACTGCATTACTCTAAACCTCAGCCTGTGGTACTCCATTACTCTAAACCTCAGCCTGTGGTACAATATTACTCTAAACCTCAGCCTGTGATACTCCATTACTCTAAACCTCAGCCTGTGATACTCCATTATTCTAAACCTCAGCCTGTGGTACAATATTACTCTAAACCTCAGCCTGTGATACTCCATTACTCTAAACCTCAGCCTGTGGTACTCCATTACGCTAAACCTCAGCCTGTGGTACTCTATTACTCTAAACCTTAGCCTGTGATACTCCATTACTCTAAACCTCAGCCTGTGGTACTCCATTACTCTAAACCTCAGCCTGTGATACTCTATTACTCTAAGCCTCAGCCTGCGATACGCCATTACTCTAAACCTCAGCCTGTGGTACTCTATTACTCTAAACCTTAGCCTGTGGTACTCCATTACTCTAAACCTCAGCCTGTGGTACTCCATTACTCTTAAACGTCAGCCTGCGGTACTCTATTACTCTAAACCTCAGCCTGCGGTACTCCATTACTCTAAACCTCAGCCTGTGGTACTCCATTACTCTAAACCTCAGCCTGCGGTATTCCATTACTCTAAACCTCAGCCTGTGGTACTCCATTACTCTAAACCTCAGCCTGTGGTACTCCATTACTCTAAACCTCAGCCTGTGGTACTGTATTACTCTAAACCTCAGCCTGCAGTACTCCATTACTCTAAACCTCAGCCTGTGGTACTCTATTACTCTTAACCTCAGCCTGTGGTACTCCATTCTCTAAACCTCAGCCTGTGGTACTCCATTATTCTAAATCTCAGCCTGTGATACTCTATTACTCAAAACCTCAGACTGTCGTACTCCATTACTCTTAACCTCAGCCTGTGGTACTCTATTACACTGAACTGTGATCCTAACCTTCTTTTCCTTGTACTTACGCAAAGCGTGCCATTCGTCCTGCCGAATAGTCATGGTTAAATTAACTGGTAGGTTTCGTGGCACTGTTGAGGAGGAGTAGTGATACTTCACAGGAATACATCGCTGTACAACACCTGTAACATAAACACACAATTTCAGAGCCAGTGCTGGTCCACACTCTGCGATTAACACAACTTAACGCACCCACTCACAGCAAGTATTACTGACATTTTAACCATCTGTTCATAGGGCACCGACTCTGTCCAGAAAGATCATTAAAACATCAATCCTACCATCAAATAGCCACAGTGCGGACAATGTGTCTTCAGAAAAGGTATTGTTACTTCCTTTCAGCACCAAACAACTGGTCTTATGTTAAAAACAGAGACATCTTAGAGTAGCAGCCCAATAGTAAAACCGTAGACTATTACAGCATTGTAGTCTGACAAACTGCTGTGCTTTTCCAGCACCACTCTATTCCAAAATTTTGCATATATGTGTTCTGCTTTCAGTAAACACTTTCTGCTTCTGTAAATCTGCCCTCTTATCCCTGGGCATTTCCTAGTTGTGCCTCACCTGATGTCTCTCCGTCAGCTGTCGGAGGCCTTTTCTCCTTGCTGGCATTAGCTTCATTCAGGCTTCAGTGTTGACAGGCCCAGGGTGACCCAGTGTTGCCATCTGTCCAGCCAACACCACAACGTGCGCCACTTCCGACTGCAATCACCACTCCTTTAATTCTCCAGACTTAAACCACAGCCACTAACAATACATTCTATCAGGAGGCTCGCTGCACAGACAGAGAAAATATATAACACATGCATTCATTCCTAATTATTGCACTGCCACTCTGAACCTCAAAACACAGTCCTCTCCATTACTCTGAACTTCAATCTGCAGTACGCCATATTACCCTGAACCTTAGAAACTCTGATTGGTCCTTGTTCCAGCAATGCCTGGGGCTCACTGTTTCAATATTTATGTAATCTGCTGGTGTTCCAACTCCCTCTGTATCATTTGCTTCAGGGTCTGGATGATTCCACAACAAACAGCTAGGACTGTATTCTAGGCCAAGGTGCAGCACAGATTAGATACAGTTACCAAACTCCCTCCACACTCACTCTCTGAGCAGTTTCTGTGAACATAAAACCTCTCTCAGCTCTTCCCCACTCAAGCTCCCATCACTAGATATTTCCACAGAATACTAAGTGGGTGAAGGTCAGGCAACAGTGAGCAAATAAACACTCCAAAGGCAATTAAAAAGTGAACAGAGGAAATTCCCCCTATAGGGGCGCAGTGGCTCAGTGGTTAGCACTGCTGCCTCACAGCACCAGGGTCCCGGGATCAATTCCTGCCTCAGGGCAACTGTCTGTGTGGAGTTTGCACATTCTCCCCGTGTCTGCATGGGTTTCCTCCGGGTGCTCCAGTTAGTTTCCTCCCACAGTCCAAAAATGTGCAGGTTAGATGAATTGGCCATGCTAAATTGCCCATAGTGCTAGGTACATTAGTCAGGGGTAAAATGTAAGGAAATGAGTCTGGGTGGGTGACTGTTCGGCTGGTGGGTGTGGACCTGTTGGGCTGAAGGGCCTGTTTCCACACTGTCGGTAGTCTTAGCTGAGACTAAACATATTCATTCGGGACAGCATGGGGTTAGATATAGGGTAATGCTCTTTCTACTCTTTTAAGCTGAAAGTACAAACTGCCTCTGCTCTAAACTGAAATTAAAACTTGCTCTAATCTTTTAAACTGAAAGAAACCATCAATTCTTTTAAACTGATAGTAAAACTCCCTCTACACTATCCACATCAAACACTAATGGAAGAGGGACAAGATGGGGTTACAGCATAAAGGCCCCTCTACTTGAAAACACAAAGTCAAGCTTCCTCAATTCTTCTCAACTGAAAGCACAGCTCCTGCTCCACTGTCACCATCCAACACTCCCAGGACAGGTCTAGCACAAGGCTAGACACAGAGTTAAGCTCCCTCAAATCTATTAAATTGAAAACAAAGCTTCCTCAAGTCTTTTAGACAGAGTGAAGCTTCACTTTGAACACTTTTGAATGGAAAATAAATCTACCTTGATACTGGCCCATCAAACTCTCCCAGGACAGAGACGAGACAGGGTTAATTATAGCGCAATGTTCCCTTTAAACTGAAAATAAAATTTCTATCTTCACTCTCCCAATCAAAGATTGCCAGGGCAGCTAAGTAGCACAGTAGTTAGCACTGCTGCCTCACAGCGCCAGGGACCCAGGTCTAATTCCAGCCTTGGGTGACTGTATGGAGTTTCACGGTCTTCCCATAACCATGTGGATTCCCTTCGGGTGCTCCAGTTTCCTCCCACAGTCCAAAGGTATGCAGGCCAGGTGGATTAGCCTTGATACATGTGGGTTACAGAGATTGGGGGGTGGGGAGTGGTTCTGGGAGAGATGCTCTTCAAAGGGTTAGTGTAGACACAATGGTCTGAATGACCTCGATCTGGACTGTAAGGATTTGATGATTCTAAGTACAGCATGAGGTTCGATACAGGGTAGAGTTCCCTCTACATTGTCCTATTGAACATTCTCAGGACAGGTACAGCATGGGATTAGATTCAGAGTTAAGCTCCTCTACACTGTCTCCCTTCAAATACTCCTCGACAGGTACAGCATTTAGTTAAGACACAGACTAAAGTGCCTCTTACTATTTTAACCTGATTGTAAAGCACCCTGGACTATTTTAAACTGAACATAAAGCTCCCTCTGCTCTTTGAAACTGAAAGTAAGCTCCCTTTACACAGTCACCATCAAACACCCTCGGAACAGGAAAGGTACAGGGTTAGATACAGAGTACAGCCTCCTCTACTCTCTTAAATTGATTGTAAAGCACTCTCTACTCTTTTAAACAGAAAGTAAAGCTGTCACCTTCATTTCTTTCCCCCTCAACTATTCAAACATACCTCCCTCTGAACTGACTGTACCCCATGCTCTCAGATCCAACCCTGACTGTTGACAAGGGCGGTGCTGCTGTTGTCTGGCAGACTCACCTCTACATTGCAGAGGCTGAACGCCAGCTCTCCGACATCTCCCTCCTGTCTCCTCTTGGACCATGACCCCATCATGGAACACTAGACCATTGTGTCCACAATGGTCACTAACCTCATTTCATCTGGTGATCTTCCCTCCACCGCTTCAACCTCATCGTCCCCCAACCTCACACAGTACACTTCTACCTTCTTCCCAACATTCACAAACAGGACCTATTGTTTCTGCCTGCTCCTGCCCCTTGGAACGCAACTCGTCCTAACTCAACTGATTTTTTAAAACTCTCCCCTAAGCAACTAGAAGAGCAAAAGGGAGGGGGGGGGGGGGGGGGGGGGGAGCATGAGAAAGGACTTGGAAATAGGATTAAGGAGAATCCTAAGATATTTTATAAATACTTTAAAGGGAAGAGGTTAACTACGGAAAGGGTAGGGCCCATTAAGGACCAAGGGAGTGACCTGTGTGTGAACTGCATGATATTAGAATGGTGTTCAATGAATATTTCTCTTCGGTCTTCACTCTGGAATAGGAAGATGTAGGTATGGAATTCATGAAAAAGGATTGTGAGGAACTTGCACAGTTTGACAGAGGAAATGGGGAGGTATTGGAGGCACCATCAGGCTTGAAATAAACAAAACCCCTGGCCTGGATGAATTGCATCCCAGGCTGCTGTGGAGGACGAGGCAGAGAATTGTAGGGGCTCTGACCACAGGGGAAAAGCTAGAGGACTGGAGGACAGCAAATGTGGTCCCACCTTTCAATGGCAGGGGGGAGTTGGAAGAGAGTCTCACATTGGTGGTCGGGAAACTACGGGGGAAAACTCTGAAGGAGCGAATTAACACCTACTTGGAAAAACATGAGTTAATTAGGGATTGTCAGCATGGCTTTACAGAGACAGATCATGTCTAACAAATTTGTTAGAGTGTTTTAAAAAGTGATTAAGTGTGCGGATGAGGGAAGCTCATGTTGATGTAGTTTATATGGATTTTAACAAAGCTTTTGACATGGTCCCACATGGGAAACTGATTGATTGAGAAGGTTAAAGCACATGGAGTTGAGGGAAACATGACGAGATGGACTGGAAACTGGCTTAGCAATAGGACACAAAAGGCAGTGGTAGAAGGCTGTTCGAGTGACTGGAGGCCAGTGTCCAGTGGCTTACCACAAGAATTAGAGATGGAAATGTGTGCTGGAGAAGCGCAGCAGGTCAGGCAGCATCTAGGGAACAGGAGAATCGACGTTTCGGGCATTAGCCCTTCTTCAGGAATGAGGAAAGTTTGTCCAGCAGGCTAAGATAAAAGATAGGGAGGAGGGACTTGGGGGAGGGACGTCGGAAATGTGATAGGTGGAAAAAGGTCAGGGTGAGGGTGATAGGACAGATTGGGGTAGGGGCGGAGAGGTCGGGAAGAAGATTCTATCAGGACATAGTGATCAAAAATGGTGTGTTTTGGCTTGTGCATGAGATGAATTTTCATAGACCAGCTGCCATATCTCACGAGGGTAGCAATCTAATCTCATTTTCACTGTCTTATCAATATAGTCAAGACTGCTTAAACAGGAGGTGCAAGACTTGCGCCCACACCTCCCCTCTCACCTCCCTCCAAGGCCCCAAAGGAAACTTCCATATCCGCCACAGATCTGTCCTATCACCCTCACCTTGACCTTTTTCCACCTATCACATTTCTGACGCCCCTCCCCCAAGTCCCTCCTCCCTATCTTTTATCTTAGCCTGCTGGACAAACTTTCCTCATTCCTGAAGAAGGGCTAATGCCCGAAACGTCGATTCTCCTGTTCCCTAGATGCTGCCTGACCTGCTGCGCTTCTCCAGCAACACTTTTCCATCTCTGATCTCCAGCATCTGCAGACCTCATTTTCTCTACCACAAGAATTGGTACTGGGAACCCTTATTGTTACATAAACAATAAATAATGTAGGTGAAAATGTAGGGGGGATTGTTAAATAAATTTGCAGACGACATCAAGATTGGTGGAATGGTAAATAACAAAGAAAATGATTGTAGGGTTGTAAGATTGGTCAGACAGGCAAACCAGTGCCAGACAGTACTTAATCCTGACAAGTGCAAGGTGATGCACTTTGGAAGAAGCAGCAAGTTGAGGGAGTATTTAATGAATACCAGGATACTGGGTAGCTTAAAGGAACAGAAGGGTCTTGGGGTAATTATTCACAGATCCCTCAAGTAGGCAGAGCATGTGATTTCCTGAAGAAGGGCTCATGCCCGAAACGTCGATTCTCCTGTTCCCTGGATGCTGCCTGACCTGCTGCGCTTTTCCAGCAACACATTTTCAGCTCTGATCTCCAACATCTGTGGTCCTCACTTTCTCCTAGAGCACGTGAATAGAATAGTTAAGGCGGCATATGGGGCACTTGCTTCCTTCAGTTGTGGGGTAGAGTATAAGAGAAAGGAGGTAGTGCTGGAGTTGTACAGAGCACTGTTCAGGCTGTAACTGTGTGCACTTCTGGTAACATCACTACAGGAAGGATGTGATAGCACTGGTGGGGGTGGGGGTACAGAGGAGGTTCACCAGGATGTTGCCTGGGATGGAGAAATTGAGCTATAAGGAGAGATTACATAGGCTTGGGGTGTTTTCTTTACTGTAGAGAAGACTGAGGCGGGGACCTAATTGAGATGTGTAGGACTGAGGGGTATGGACGGGGAGAACAGAGAGCAGCTATTCCCCTTAGTTGAGGGGTCAATCATGAAATAGCATAGTTTTAGGGTAAAGGGCAGGAGATTCATAGGGGATTTAGGCAAAACTGTTTTTCACTCAGGAGGTGATGGAAATCTGGAATGCACTGCCTGGGAAGGGAGTGGACACTGAAAATCTTACAACCTTTAAAAGATACTTGGATAAGGGGGTGATATGGTGGCTCAGTGGTTAGCACTGCTGTCTCACAGCACCAGGGACCCGGGTTCGGTTCTAGCCTCAGGCGACTGTCTGAGTGGAGTTTGCATATTCTCCCCGTGCCCAGCATGGGTTTCCTCCGGGTGTTCCAGTTTCTTCCCAAAATCCAAAGAAGTGCAGATCAGGTGAATTGGCCATGCTAAGTTGCCCATAGTGTTAGATGCATTAGTCAGGGGTAAATATAGGGTAGGGGAATGGGTCTGGTGGATTACCGTTCAGACAGTCAGTGTGGACTTGTTAGGCAGAAGGGCCTGTTTCCAAACTGTAGGGAACCTAATCCAATAAGTACTACAAATATTATAACATTCAAGGACATGGAACAAATGCAGGAAATTGGGATTAGCACACTTCTGGTGGCAGTTATATCGGTACAGACTCAATGGGCCAAAGGACCTTTTCTGTGCACGTATGAATCTGTGACCCTAGTCCCTCCCCACTTGCATCCACAATTACATCAGTTTCCCATTCATAGACATCAGCCAACTCCTCTGCAGCATGGACATGCAATACCTTTACATGCCCATCCTCCACCAGGATGGTTTCAGGGCTTTCCTCTTCTTCCTGGAAAAAAAGCATGAACTGTCCCCTCTGCCACCACATTCCTCTGCCTATCCAAGCTCATCCTCTCTTTGAAGAATCTCTTCTTTAACTCCTCCCACTTTCTTCAGATCAAAGATGTGACCAAGGGTGAGCCCCAGTGATGCCAGACCTTTTGTGCGGTACCTGGAATATTCCTTGTTTCAATCCTACCTGGGTCCCTCCCCAAAATTCTTTTTCTGGTACACCGATGACATTGTCGATGCTACCTCCCTCCCTTGTTCCGAACTGGGAAAATTTGTCAATTTTACTTCCAATTTCCATCCCACTCTCACCTTCATTTGGTCACATCTGAATCCTCTGTTCCATTCCTTGTCACCTCTGTTTCCATTCCTGGGGATAGGCTGACCATGACAAACCAACAGACGCCCAGAGTTACTGTACTATACATCCTCACACCCTGCTTCCTGTAAAGACTCCATTCTGTTCTTCCAGTTTTCCTGCCTCCATCTCATCTGATTTCATGATGCTACCTTCTGCGGGGGTGGGCGTGCCTCAGAAATGTTCACCTTCTTCCTCACCTGAGGACTCCCACCTTGTGGGTTAACAGCGTCCTCAACCGTGTCCTACCAATTTTGCATTTCAGCCATCACCCCTTCCCTTCCCTCCCACAACACCACTCGAGTGCCCTCATTTTACACTCCCCCAGCTTCTGCATCATTTCCACCACCTCCAGCAGTATGCGACAGACATGTACAATCCCCACAGCACCCTCTATGAATGCAGCAAAAGGTCTTGCATTCAATTCCTCTCACAATTAAACCATTTGCTTTCCTGATTACTTTCTGTACCTGCATACTAACGTTCTGTCATGGTTTCAAGATGGCACTGACACATGGCGACACTTTGCGAGCTCTCTGCAGGACATCTTACTCTTGCATTTCTTCCAATCGTTCTGCGCTTTTAAACTTCAATTCTAAGTCTGTTAAAATTACTAACAATGTTCTCTTAAATCTACATTTAAATCTTCTACAATCATCCAGGCCTGATTCACCTTCTCTGCAACTGTAACATTGTATTCCTCGCTCTGTACTATTATCCTTATGCACTTCGTATGGTATGATCTGCATGTACTGTACACAAAACAAAACATTTCACTGTACATGTAACAATAATAAATCAAATCAAATCAAATCAAGCACTAGGACACCCAGATCCCTCTGCATCTCAGGGCTCTGCAATCTCTCACTATTTAGATAATGGGCTTTCAGATTAGATTAGATTACTTACAGTGTGGAAACAGGCCCTTCGGCCCAACAAGTCCACACCGACCCCCCGAAGCGAAACCCACCCAGACCCATTCCCCTACATTTAACCCTTCACCTAAAACTACAGACAATTTAGCATGGCCAATTCACCTGACCTGCACATCTTTGGACTGTGGGAGGAAACCAGAGCACCCAGAGGAAACTCACGCAGACACGGGGAGAACGTGCAAACTCCACACAGTCAATCGCCTGAGGCAGGAATTGAACCCGGGTCTCTGGCGCTGTGAGGCAGCAGTGCTAACCACTGTGCCACCGTGCTGCCCATTTTGTTTTATTCATCCTGTCAAAATGGACAATTTCATGTGTTCCCACATTTTACTTTGTTTGACAGATCTTTGACCACTCACTGAACCAATCAATATAGCTAATTTAATGCCTTCCAGCCCTTCAACCAAATCATTTGTATCAATTGTAAAGAATTGAGGCCCCAGCACCAACTCCTGTGGCACACCACTCACAACATGAAAACATCCATTTACTCCGACTCTCTGCTTCCTGTTAGCTAGTCCATCTTCAATCCATGCCAATATGTTACTTCCTACAGCATGAGTTTTCACTTTCCACAATAACCTTTGATGCAGCACCTTACAAAATGCCTTCTGGAAATCCATATACAGTACATCTGCTGGTTCTCCTTTATCTACACCTCAAGTCCCTTCTTCAGATTTCTCCAAAGAATTAGTTCAATTAGATATCCCTTTGACAAGGGCATTTTTCCTGATTATCTTGAACTTGTCCCTGTTATAATATCTTTCACAGTAACTTGTAATATTTTTCACTGTTAAGCTGATTGTCATGTAGTTTCCTGCTTTCTCCTTTTGTGGAAAAGAAGGAATGAAATTCACTATTTTACAATCCAAAAGTACATTTCCTGACTCTAATGAGCTTTTGAAAATTAAAACCAAGGAATGAGCTATCTCACTAATTACTCATTTAAAGACTCGAAGATGAAATCCATCAGGACTTTGGGATGTGTCAGCTCACAGGTCCAACAATGTACTCCTAGCTATTTCCCTGGAGACTGGAATTTTCTTCAGTTCCTCCCTCTTTTTCAATTCCTGACTTACAGCTATTTCCGAGATGCTACGTCTCTAATGAAGACCAACTCCTGCCCTCTGCACACACTTTTCTCTCCTATGTTAGTATGGTAATAGTTATGTGATCCTAACTTGTGCATGACATATACATAGACTCAAACAATAATGCATTGGTGCACATGCCCAAACATGGAACAGTGCTTTTCCATAGAAAGGCATACGCGCGCCCACACACACACACTACTGAATCAGATAGAAAAGACCATGTCTTTATGATTGCTACGTCTGGCAGTGATGCACTTTCTCTGGAATTCATTGAGAAAATAATCAGTTTTTAAAGTTGAAATCGAGTTATCTGATTATTTAACCCCTCCCTTCCATTACAGTGAGATTTATAATTCACTGTTAGAATTCTACAATGAGTAGAAAGCAGGACAAATTCAAGCGCAGGCTTGTTAGAAAGTTCTTCTAACTTCATTGTGAGTCAAATGATTTCCTGGTAAACAAGGCTTTAGTGGAAGACAGAGCACCGTTTACTGCATATCTGCCACCTACCCCGTCTCTAATCCCCACACCCAGCCACAGCCAAAGACCCTTTGATTGATTGACTGATATTTGCTGACTGTTTTGAAGTCTAGCAGCCTGTGGGTGTCTCATCTCTCTCATTCCCCGGATATTAATCTATAATTTACTGCTTCCATGATGCCTGCTCTCCCTGTTAATCTGACTGTTAACAGCCTCACAGTTCCTTATTTCACGGCATACTCTTAACATCGATTAAAGCACAGCCTGTATATCACAACCCAGGAGCTGTGGTTCTCTTGTCAAACAAGATTGTCTAGCGTCTTGCATGGCAATGTTCAGCACCCTGGACAGCGCCGTCCCTGGATCCCAAATCCAGGCTTTCAGCAAATGCCGAGCACACCCAGAGCAGCAGCGATAAGCAGACTGCCAGATACTAAAAACACAGGCAAATTCACCTCACCAAACCCAGACTCCTGTGAATACACATCCCACTTAACTGGGAGTTTCTGCGGACAACACTCAAGCCGTACGGCTCCAAGCAACATGATGTCAAGGTCGCGTTTACAGATTAGAGCCCGAACCCAACCTCTTCACCACCCAAAACCCTGAAGTGCTCCTAACCTAACTCTTTGCACCAAACACACCTTCAACCCCATTCACCTCCCCAGCCCCAGACAGGTATTCCTCTGTCTGGGAGCCCCAAGTCTCTCAATCTCTGTGCTCTCCGGCAATCCAATCCTCTCTCTGTGGGAGACTCCCACTCTGCTACCCCCCCACCCTCCCCCAGTTCTCCGGGAGACCCCCCACCCTGTCTCCCTTCCCCACCCGCCCAGCTCTCACCTTTGAAGATGAGCTCCTCGGTGTCCTGGTCGAAGCCCTGGCGGTGGCACTTCCTCCAGAGGCCCAGGATGGTGGAGTTGAACTGGCGGCTGCAGTGAGAGTCGAGCGGGGCTGAAGCGAGGAAGTAGCCGTGTGCCCGGGCCAGCAGCTGCCGGGGAGCCTGGCGGAGGGGCAGGTTCTGGCTCGGGATGTAGATGAAGCCGGGGTCGTTCCTCTTGTTCGCGTAGTTCTTGCAGCGGTCCCGGTGCCGCCGGGCGTCCGTCTCGTACCAGTAGTCGGTGCAGATAGCCATGGCGAGCAGGCCGAGAGCACAGAGAGCCAGCAACAACCCAGCACCGGTCAGCAGCTTCATCGCCGCCATTGCACACCGACACACAGACAGAGAGCGGGGAGAGA
>NC_057725.1:68607555-68609708 GCF_004010195.1 Chiloscyllium plagiosum | reverse complement strand
GGGAGTGAGTGAAAGCATGTGGAAGAGTGGGAAAGGAGGGACAGATGGAATGAGGGTAGGAGGGATGGAGAAGGAGTAAGTGTATGGGAGAGAGGGAATAGGGAAGATGTGAGGAAAAGAAGGAATATGGGAGAGGGGGACATGGAGAGAGAATGTGGGAGAAAGAGGGAATGGGAGAGAAAGAGGAAGGGAGAGAAGAAATGTGAGAGTGAGGGAAGGAGAGAGAGGGGAATGTGGGAGAGTCATACAGTCATAGAGTTATAGAGCTGTACAGCACAGAAACCGATCCTTTGGTCCAACTTATCCATGACAACCAGATATCTTAACCTAAACTAGTCCCATTTAGAACATAGAACATAGAAGAATACAGCGCAGTACAGGCCCTTCGGCCCTCGATGTTGCGCCGATCCAAGCCCTTTCCAACACCTCTTCTCTACATACCTCAAATCCATCCATTCTACTTTGCCAGCACATAGCCCATACCCCTTTAAGATGTTGGAGACTCAGAGTCAAAATGTGCGGTGCTGGAAAAGCACAGCCGGTCAGGCAGCATCCAGGATGCAAAAGAGTTGACATTTTGGGCATAAGCCCTTTATCAGGAATCTGAGGGGAGCAGGGCAAAGGAGGCTGAGACATAAATGGGAGGGTGGGGTGTGATTGTGATAGGTCGGTGGGGAGGTTGGAGTGGATAGGTCAGAAGGAAAATGGAGAGGTGGGACAGGTCAAGAGGCCGGGTTGGAGGGTTTTATCTGGGATGAGGTGGGGGTAGAGGAGATTTGGAAACCTTATCTGCTGTGTCCATTGCTCTCTATGTGGTCTCCTCTACATTAGGGAGACAAAACACCAACTCATGGAGCATTTCAGGGAACATCTCTGGGACACATGCACTCAACAACCCCACCGCCCTGTGGGCGACCACTCAACCAAGGTAATGCAAGTCTTGGGCCTCCTCCACCACCAAATCCAAGCCACCCGACATCTGGAGGAAGAACGCCTCATCTTCTGGCTTGGAAACCTCCAACCACACAACATCAATGTCAACTTAACTAGCTTCCAAATCTCCCATTCCCCCATCTCATCCAAGATCCAACCCTCCAACTTCACATCACCCTCTTGATCTGTCCTACCTGTTCATCTTCCTATCTGCTCCACCCTCCCAGATTGCAATCACTCCTCACTTACATCCACCTATCGCCTTCCCAGTTACCTTACCCCCACCACCCCCCCCAGCCCAGCCCCACCATCCTATTTATCCCTCAACCCCCTTTCTCCTCTACCCCACATTCCTGATGAAGGGCTTATGCCTAAAACGGCCACTGTCCTGCTCCTCAGAAGTTGCCTGACATGCAATGCTTTTCCAGTGCCACACTCCATATCCCTCTAAATCCTTCCTATTCATATATCCATCCAGATGCCTTTTAAATGTTGTAATTGTACCAGCCTCCACCACTTCCTCTGGCAGCTCATTCCATACACACGCCACATTCTGCGGGAATAAGTTGCCCCTTAGGTCTCTTTTATATCTTTTAACCTATACCCTTTATATTCCAAACCTATACCCTTCTGGACTCCCCCACCCAATGGAAAAGACTTTGTCTATTTATCCTATCCATGCCCTTCATGATTTTATAAACCTCAATAAGGTCACCCCTTAGCCTCCAATGCTCCAGGGAAAACAGCCCCAGCCTATTCAGCCTCTCCCTATAGCTCAAACCCTCCAACCCTGACAACATCCTGGTAAATCTTTTCTGAACTGCGAGGGAGGAATAGAAGTTGCGAGAGAAAGAATGTGGGAGAGTATGAGAAAGGGAGATGGCGGAAATGCGGGAGAGAAGGAATGTAGAAGAGCGGGAGGTAGAGAGAGTCAATGTGATGGAGAGAGAGGAATTGTGGAAGAGAGCTAGGGAGAGAGAGGGAGTGGGAGAGGGGGAATGTGGGAGAGCACGAGCGAGAAAAGGAATGTGAGAGAGAGAGAAGGAATGTTGGAGAGGGAGGTAGACAAGGAATATACGAGAGAGGGAGGGAATATGGTAGAGAAGGGTGGCGGAGAGGGGAATGTGGGAAACAGCTACGGAGAGAGAGGGAATATGGGAGAATGGGAGAGAAAGTGAATGTGGGAGTGGGAAGTGTTAGAGAGGGGGAATACGAGAAGG
>NC_057725.1:68605689-68607336 GCF_004010195.1 Chiloscyllium plagiosum | reverse complement strand
GCAGGCTGGAAGAGAGAGGGTGGGATGGGATGTGGGAGAGAGGGAGGCGGAATATGGGATACAGTAAGGGAGAGAGAGGATATGTGGTGGGAAGAGAGAGAATGAAGGATGTAAGAAATGCAGGGGAGAGAGCACAAGAGACAGAACGTGGGATAGAGGGAGAGAAAAGGAGGAACAGAACTGAGCCTTACTTCGGCTGTGGATAAGGTGTTGGAAAAGGTTATAACAGATAGGATTCATAATCACCTGGAAAGGAATAATTTGATTAGGGATCGTCAACATGGTTTTGTGAAGGGCAGGTCATGTCTCACCAACCTTACTGAGTTCTTTGAGAAGGGGACAAAACAGGTGGATGAGGGTAAAGCAGTTGATGTGGTGTACTTCAGTAAGGCGTTTGATAAGGTTCCCCACAGTAGACTTTGTACAAAATACGGGGGCATGGGATTGAGGGTGATTTAGCAGTTTGGATCAGAAATTGGCTAACTGAAAGAAGACAGAGGGCGGTGTTGCTGCTGGAACTCAGTTACTAGTAGTGTGCCACAAGCATCTGTGTTGGGGCCACTGCTGTGTGTCATTTTAAAAAATGGTTAGGATGTGGGTATAGAAGGATGGGTTAGTAAATTTGCAGATGACACTGCAGGTTGGCAGAGTTGTGGATAGTGCCGAAGGATGTTGTGGGTTACAGAGGGATATAGATAAGATGCAGAGCTGGGCTGAGAAGTGGCAAATGGAGTTTAATGCAGAAAAGTGTGAGGTAGTTCATTTCAGAAGTAACAGGAATACACAGTACTGGGCTAATGGTAAACTTCTTGGCAGTGTATATTGAGCAGAGAGATCTTGATGTCCTAGCGCATAAAGCCCTGAAAGTTGCCACCCAGGTTGATAGGGTTGTTAAGAATGCATATGGTGTGTTGGCGTTTATTAGTAGGGGGATTGAGTTTTGGAGCCATGAGGTCATGCTTCAGCTGTACAAGACATAGGTAAGGCTGTACCTGGAATATTGCATGCAGTTCTGGTCACCACATTTATAGGAAGGATGTGGAAGCTTTAGAAAGGATTCAGAGGAGATTTACTAGGATGTTGCCTGGTATGGAAGGTAGGTCTTACGAGGAAAGGCTGAGGGACTTGAGGCTGTTTTCGTTAGAGAGAAGGTGGTTGAGAGGTGACTTAATTGAGACGTATAAGATAAGCAGAGGGTTAGATAGGGTAGACAGTGAGAGCCTTTTTCCTCAGAAGGTGAACACGAGGGGACAGAGCTTTAAATTTAAGGGTGATAGATTTAGGACAGGTATCGGGGTAGTTTCTTTACTCAGAGTAGTAGAGGCATGTAACGGCCTCCCTACAACAGTAGTAGACTCACTGATGTTAAGGGCATTTAAATGGTCATTGCACATACATATGGATAATAATGGAACGGTGTAGGTTAGATAGGTATCAGATTAATTTCACAGGTCGGCGCAACATCAAGGGCCGAAGGGCCTGTACTGTGCTGTGCTGTAACATTCTATGTTAGAAGGAATGTGGGAGAGAACGAGGGAGAAAGAGGGAAAATTAATAGATAGGGAGGAAGAGAGGGAATGTGGGAGAGAGGGAGGGAGAGAAAGAGGGAGTGGAATGTGAGAGGGTGGCAGACAGAGGGAGGAGTAG